>NC_090251.1:37204406-37219406 GCF_037325665.1 Littorina saxatilis | reverse complement strand
ATAGTAGTTAATATAGTAGATTTAGTCCCTCTTTAGGGCGAGGGCCAGATGCAAAAAAAGTATACCTATGCTTATGCTGTTACCCTCGTAAAATAAAGTATTGTCATAAAGAATTGTCATAAAGAATTTTTTTTTTGGACCTCAGTTGCATGCAGGCTGCTTCAACCCTTCCTTGTTTTCTTCTCTCTTTTTTCTTTCCTTTTTTTTTTTTTTTTTTCCCCTTTTTTTTCTTCTTTTTTTTCTTTCTTTTTTTCTTGTAAATAGGCGGTGAGCATCCTTCTTCATTGGTCTTTTTTCTTCTTTTTTTAACTCCAGCATAGAGGTATATTACACTCACGAGACATGGACATTTTCTCTTTACAATGGAAATATTCCTTATATTTACAAATCAAATTTTCTACTTAATATTTGAAACTCGAAAATTACGAACACTGATCCCTGACAAGTTGTCTTTCTAAAAATACTAATACACATTTTCCCAATTAATATTACGTGATTTACAAAATTTCTCATCTTTTTACAACAACTTGTGTCTTGATAGCCAAATATTATATCCTGCATCTTTAAATTAACCCTCAATCCAGCCTTTTCCTCTATCCAGTTTTCTATCTTCGTCCAAAACAACTTTACCGGTATGCACTCATAAAAGAAATGTTCAACAAAATCAACTTCCGTCCAACAAATACAACATCTGTTATTCTCCCTGACTTGCATTTTACATAATAAAATATTTGTTGGATATATGTTATGTGTGCTTGCCCTTGAGTTGCTGTAAGATTTTAAGATGACTTATGTAAATTCTGGAGGATGTAATTTTGGTGCTACAAAGAACCGACGCGCTCACAAAACAAAACGAACACTAGAACTGGAAAATTAATTAAAGTTTTATTGTGGATATGGTCATACTTGTCAATGTCATAGTAATCCGGAATCAGCTCATAATATCAATATATAAAAAGCTAAACATAAACCTATGGAGAGCTAAGTAACCTATATAGGAGCGTGGCGGAAAAACTGATCTAAGTTTAGAATGTGAATTAAAGCTAAAATGTGAAGTAGAAATGACTAGCTTGAGTGAGAGTGCAGAACAGTAGAGTGTGAAGCGTGGAGCATGGAGCGAGAAGCGCGGAGCGGTGAGCGAGAAGCGCGGAGCGGTGGAAACTGATAGAAAGAAAAAACTAAACTTAGAATTCGAAACATCAAACTAAACATCAAAGGTGTCCTAAAAACATAAACATCAAAGATGGACGTCAAAATGGCGGCCGAAACAAGATGGCGGCCGAAACAAGATGGCGGCAAATCAATAAAAAATCACCAAAGCTATCATGAACACCAAGACAAAATATGTTAGAAAACCCTACATAGAATAAACGTAGGACACACTAGGCTAACTAAACAAGAAACAACACGCAGTGAAAGGAAAGCTGACCAACATTACAGGACGGAGAAATACAAATACGACTCGAGAACATGAACCAAAATCTTACAGAAGGTTAGCAAACAAAAACTGGCTTAAAGTCAAATCATAATAAACCAGAACAGTCTCAGCTCTTACCTTGCATAGATATAAACGTAAGACAAAGAAACGGAAAGAAGACAAAGAAACGAACAGAAGACACAGAAACGGAAAGAAGTCATAAACAAAGATTCGAAACGAAAATTACACGAATTCGGTAAATAAGAGCAACAAGGAGTCAGAAATGGATACTCGCCTTTGACAGCATCAATATAACCTAAACAGGCTCAAGGCGAGCAACTAAAACAGAACATTACAAATTAACTTGAAAACTGGTCCCAGGAACAGAGCAAAACCCTATCTATACTAAAACACATGTAGTTCCCTGAACGGCTTCCCAGCAAGTGACAACGAATACAGGCTATCCACCACAGAGGTGAACTAAAAGTTACTACGCGTTACTACGGTTTTACTGTTGCAAAGCATGCGTCCCGTGCTATCCGGGGAAAATCTCCAGAGGCTAGCATGGTCCAGCGTGAGCCATACAGGCACATGAAAACAATATCAGAAAAACGTTACAATATTTAACGTCAGTAAAACAAAAACAAAGGTCGTACCAGGACGCTCATACTTAATAAAGAAAACTAGAAGATAAAGAGCAAGCTAGACCCGCACACGAACCTACAGAGGTGGCTGCAAAATGGGAACAAATAGGGGCAAAAGTAAGATAAGATAATAAAAGTGAAAGAACAAAAAGGGGAAGCCACCACCACGGAAAGTCGCATGCGAGTCAAGCTAGAAGCAAGACTAAAAAACACAAGCAAAACAAAAAGAATCTAAATACACAGAAGGCTCCTTAGCAGAGAAGTAGAGAAGAAAGAGGCCCCGCCATTGTTAGGGCTAGACTTAATGCTGAGGTGAGGGAACTGTCAGACAAGTACTGGGCCCTAAGCCGAGCTCATAAGATTATGATCAGCGAGTTGTGCACAGCCTTTAGGGAAACACCAGACAAAAAGAGAGTCCTTAAAGTGCATAAGATAAGCCTCTGTGAGCGCCTAAACGAGCTGAATGTAGCGAACTCGAGGCTTTGTCAAGTGGCTGAAAGTGATGTAGCTATAGAAGAGGATTTGAGCGATATGCACATGCAAACGGAGACACTCAAAGAACAATACCGCAGTCTCTTTCCCAAGTTAGACCCGTACGCCTCCAGCTCGGACTTGACTTCCACAGTCGCTTCTGGAGGTGCTAGAGAGGTTTCTCTAGATGCTGCTTTGGCGGTTAGCGCAGCGAGATTTAGGTCCCAGCAAATGGTCGCAGATGAAAGGGCCAGACAAGAAGAGACTCTTTTGCTTTTAGAGGAGAAGGCTTCTAG
The DNA here is from genome assembly GCF_037325665.1 of Littorina saxatilis. NCBI lineage: Eukaryota > Metazoa > Mollusca > Gastropoda > Littorinimorpha > Littorinidae > Littorina > Littorina saxatilis. The sequence continues at coordinate 37,216,578 of NC_090251.1, read as the reverse complement.
GTCTAAAGCTTTGGCTGCTGAGAAGAATGCAGAGATGCAAAGAGAGTGTGCTCGTTTAGAGAGAGAAGCTCAAGACGAAGAGTTAGCTTTGAAGAAGAAAGAAAAGGAAATTAAGACTGCACTAGAGAGGGTGGAGAGAGAAGGCAAGATGCAAGAAGAGCATGACGTTTTTAAGATCCTTAAAACTGACATAGAAGACCAGCAAAGGGCTAGAGAAAGATTCATGCCCCAACTACCTCGTGACAGCCCCATTGATAGGTACCTAGGTACTCACAACCCCCTGCATGTAGGTACACACTCAGAGAGCATAGGAGATGTGGCGGTAGGGTATGATAGGCACACACAGCACATACAAGATACATATAAGCCTGCGACAGCCGACACCTACGCCCGCCCGCGTCACCAGCCGGCAGCCAACACCCTCGTCTCTGGGCAACATCAGCCTGCGGCAGCCAAGCCTGGACTCCCGCCACTTCAGCAGCCCACGGAGGTCAGGGCTTATGCCCCTTCGCATCTCCAGTCGGCCGCCGAGGATATCCGCGACACTCTTCGAGGCATCTCCAGGACCCTTGCCCAACCTGTCTCCGCTTTTCACCCACTTCCAGCAGCGGTCACAGCCACGGCTCCTACCACTACGACGATGACTACAGCCACCACGATGACGACAAGAGTCGGAGGCCAATTCGCGACCTCCTTTCGGCCTCAGTTTGTCAAAGCTGAGATTCCAAGCCACGAAGATCGTCCTCGCCAGATCTACGCGCCTTCCCGTTTCCCTCACAAATCCCTCAATCCATCAGCGAGACCTTTTCCCGGGCCTTTCCCTGGTCCTTTTCCTGCCATGACCTCCCGAGAGTCTCCGACCTATGTGCCAAACTTTGCATATGGGGCCTTCTGTCACGCATCCTCCCATGCAAACACAGCAATATGACCACGCTGCAAGCTTTGCTCCTGACACTGACTACACACAGCATGGTTTTCAAGAGGCTCCGGTCACGAGCCCTTCAGACGTCTACTACGGGCAAGATGCATACCTTCCTCAGATGCAAGGCCAGCCAGCGCTCTCCGAGGGTTCTGCCCTAGCTCGTACTCTAGCTGAGGCTCTCCTGATCAACAGGTTACCGACGCAGGAGCCCACTACGTTTTCAGGAGATCCTTTGACGTACCCTCTCTGGAGGTCCTCATTTACTCTTTTGATTGAGCGACAGGGCGTTTCTGCAGAGGAAAAGCTCCTCTACTTGGAGAAGTACTTGGACGGTCCGGCGAAGGATGCGGTCAAGGGACTCTTTCTGATCAGGGATGCCCAGGCCTATCAGCAGGCCCTTCAGACGTTGGAGGAAAGGTTCGGCAGTTCTTTCGTCGTTGCCAGAGCCTTCCGAGAGAAACTAGATGCATGGCCGGTAATCAAACCCAAAGATGGACAAGCCCTCCGCGCCTTCTCGGACTTTCTTGGACAATGCCTTGTGGCGAGCCGAGTGATAGGCCAGCTACAGAATCTGGAAGACCAAGCCTATCACAAGACACTCATGAGCAAGCTTCCAGATTGGTTGGTGAGAAACTGGGTGCGGAAAGTACACAAGACCAAGAACGAGAAGAAACGCTACCCTACCTTTGAGGAGTTGTCAGCTTTCATCAAGACAGAGGCCGACATCCTTTGCGAGCCCCTTTTCTCCTCCAGCAAATCTGCCGCCTCTTCCACCTCACAGACCGCCAGTTCAGCAGTCCCCAAGAAAACATCGTACAGTACGGATTGTTCTACTACATCTGCATGTCAAGAGTGTGACAGATGTCAGCACCACGCTAAAACTGTCCTGAGTACGAACTGCGACGAAGTCTGTCCCTTTTGTACCGTTCGTTTTCCGACCAGCTCTTCTTCTCATCCTCTACTCAGATGCCAGAGGTTCGATGAGATTCCCGTTGAGGACAGGAAACACTTCATGTACGAAACGTCCTTGTGCTTCTCCTGTGCCAGAAAGACTGACCATAGAAGTGTAGACTGCACTACCAGGGCGATATGTGACAAGTGCCAAGGCCCACATCTCACTATGCTGCATGGAGCGCCTAGCTACAGGAAGAAGATTCCCAATCAGCAACGGAATGCCCGGGGACCGCCAGATTCTTCAAGGTTTGTCTGTCTCAGTCAAGATGCCCGTGTTTCTGCCTCTGGATCAGCATTCGCGACGACCAACAAGTCAGACAGACCAGTCAGAGCTACCATGATTGTTCCGGTCAGAGTTTCGACGAAAGAGAATCCCACGGTAGAGCATACGACATACGCACTGCTTGACACCATGTCTTGCATCTCCTTCGTTACCGAATCTTTGAGTGACAAGCTGAACACTCATTCTGAGCCAGCGTCATTGAGGCTGAACACTATGACTTCTCAGAACACTCATATCGAATGTCAGAGAGTGACCGGATTGTGTGTTAAGGCCCTCAACTCCAATGTTTCCCACAACCTGAAAACGCTCTACACGACGGACCATCTCACCAATGACACTGAGAACATACCAACATCAGAGACCGCTCGTAACATCAAGCATTTGAGTCATATTGCCAGCGAGATTCCCCCGTTGCTCGAAGGCTGCACTCCCGGGTTGTTGATTGGCTACGATCATGCAGAGCTATTCATGCCAGAGAGAGTCATCAAGGGAGACCCATACGCCGTTCTCACACCGTTGGGTTGGACGATACTGGGACAAGTGTCGCCAAAACAGTCTGTCCATGACGTGATGCACGTGTCTCTAACAGAACAGCATTGTCTCAGCGAGTACGAAGGTGAATCAGTCGCTTCCGTATATCGCACGACACTCGCCGAACCCAGCATCTCCGACCCCCTCCATGTCAGGGAAAGGATTTTGAGAAGACCAGTACGAAGAAGACCACAACGAAGAAGACCACGACGAAGAAGACCACGACGAACAAGAAAGTGGCTCCTTCCCCAACGTAACGTTGCTGTCGGAGATGTCGTCGTGCTACGTGACGAAGCCGTATGCAGAGCAGATTGGCCTCTTGGACTCGTGACGGAGGTTCGCCCCAGCGACGATGGACTCGTGCGAACCTGCAAGCTGAAGACTGTCAAGGTCACCTCGAAGACGAGCCATTCCACTTTCTACTACTGGCGCCCCATCTCTAAGCTGACCGTGCTGGTGAAGGCAGACCCGGACACTCAATGACTTTCCCAGTGAACTTTACTGTTTTCGACAGACCGTTTGTGCATGTTTTGGTCTGACGTAATCCGTTCGCCTTTTTGACAGGTGGCGCTGTTTTGATTTGGGGAGAAAATTTCGTCTTAATGCAAATATTTTTTGTGAGTTTGTGGTTTCTCTCCATTTGTATATATGTTTTTGGTTCCGCATTTTGGAACGAAAGCTCTTGACAGAGGCAAGCGCTTAATGAATCGGTTTGTTTAGTCCTTCCCGCGTGCGGATGCCTGTGCTTATGATTAAGAAGACGGAAGATGTTTTTCTTTTGTATTTTGTAGGTTGCGACTACAGTCTTTCATACTGAGTTGCGGTTTATGTAAAGGTGTAAGAATAATGTTGACACGATATGTTGACAGTGACGGACCGACGAAATATGATGTTACATTTGTTGAAAGAACACGTGTGATTTTTTAGATTGAGACTCATAGAGAGTGCGTTTCGAACAGCTACGTTTTGGATAATGCCAAAAGGATTCTGTAACGTTTCGGATTTTTTGTATTTTGAACCACGTATGCGAGTGCGTTTCGAACAGCTACGTTTTGGATAATGCCAAAAGGATTCTGTAATGTTTCGGATTTTGTTTTTGAACCACGTATGTATTCGATGATTTTTTTTTTTATGTCGACTTTTGTAAAGACTAAGATGTCTTCGAGGGGGGAATGTGAATGCCCCTGCTAAGGAGCCTTCTGTGTATCTAGATTCTTTTTGTTTTGCTTGTGTTTCTTAGTCATGCTTCTAGCTTGACTCGCATGCGACTTTCCGTGGTGGTGGCTTCCCCTCTCTTTTCTTTCACTTTTCTTTCCTTATCTCACTTTTGTCCCTATTTGTTCCCATTTTGCAGCCACCTCTGTAGGTTCGCGTGCGGGTCTAGCTCGCTCTTTATCTTCTAGTTTTCTTTATTAAGTATGAGCGTCCTGGTACGACCTTTGTTTTTGTTGTACTGACGTTAAATATTGTAACGAACAAATTTATAAACGAGTGTGGCCGGCGTTTTTCTGATATTAATTTCATGTGCCTGTATGGCTTACGCTGGACATCATGCTAGCCTATGGAGATTTTCCCCGGAGAGCACGGGACGCATGCTTTGCAACAGTAAAACCGTAGTAACGCGCAGTAATTTTTAGTTCACCTCTGTGGTGGATAGCCTGAATTCGTTGTCACTTGCTGGGAAGCCGTTCAAGGAACAACATGTTTTTAGTATAGATAGGTTTTTTGCTCTGTTCCTGGGACCAGTTTTATCAAGTTAATTTGTAATGTTCTGTTTAGTTGCTCGCCTTGAGCCTGTTTAGGTTATATTGATGCTGTCAAAGGCGAGTATCCATTTCTGACTCCATGTTGTTCTTATTTACCGAATTCGTGTAATTTTCGTTTCGAATCTTTGTTTGTTATGACTTCTTTCCGTTTCTGTGTCTTCTGTCCGTTTCTTTGTCTTCTTTCCGTTTCTTTGTCTTACGTTTTTATCTATGCAAGGGAGGAGCTGAGACTGTTCTGGTTTATTATGATTTGACTTTAAGCCAGTTTTTGTTTGCTAACCTTCTGTAAGATTTTGGTTCATGTTCGCGAGTCGTATTTGTATTTCTCCGTCCTGTAATGTTGGTCAGCTTTCCTTTCACTGCGTGTCGTTTCTTGTTTAGTTAGCCTAGTGTGTCCTACGTTTATTCTATGTTAGGGTTTTCTAACATATTTTGTCTTGGTGTTCATGATAGCTTTGGTGATTTTTTTTTCTTGATTTGCCGCCATCTTGTTTCGGCCGCCATTTTGACGTCCATCTTTGATGTTTATGTTTTTAGGACACCTTTGATGTTTAGTTTGATGTTTCGAATTCTAAGTTTAGTTTTTTTTTCTTTTATCAGTTTCCACCGCTCCGCGCTTCTCGCTCCATGCTCCACGCTTCACACTCTACTGTTCTGCACTCTCACTCAAGCTAGTCATTTCTACTTCACATTTTAGCTTTAATTCACATTCTAAACTTAGATCAGTTTTTCCGCCACGCTCCTATATAGGTTACTTAGCTCTCCATAGGTTTATGTTTAGCTTTTTATATATTGATATTATGAGCTGATTCCGGATTACTATGACATTGACAAGTATGACCATATTCACAATAAAACTTTAATTAATTTTCCAATTCTAGTGTTCGTTTTGTTTTGTGAGCGCGTCGGTTCTTTGTAGCACCAAAATTACATCCTCCAGAATTTACATAAGTCATCTTAAAATCTTACAGCAACTCAAGGGCAAGCACAGTGGAAGATTTTCCATTGCAATTCTCTTAACCTCACTTCTTTGGAAACATGGGCAAGTGTCCAAATTTCCTTATCTACTTGTACACCAAACTTCCTCAACCAAAAATTATATACACAAGGTTTTTCTACAGCAGTATCTACACTTTTCTTTTCTATCATTTTTCGTATTTGGCTTATTTTTATCATATACAGGCTACCATCAAACAGTTGCTTATCCATCTGGACAATAATATGTTTATTTTCAATCCAATTAATCCATACTTTGGGTAATGCGTTTATTAATGCCCAATAATCCAATAAAATATTTGCATTATTCTTTCCAATTTGTATATATACCTCTGCTGCTGACTTCAATCTCTTTTCTTCCACTATAAACAAATCACTTACTCGTTCAATCCCAGCATTTTTCCAATACAAATAAAACAACATTTTCCCTTTATACCGAATCAAATCATTACTCCACAAAATCTGTTTATAAAAATTGTTTACATCAATCTTATCATGTTCCATCCTACGCTTGTAACTCAAATGTGTCCACACTACCCTCTGCCAAAATGGGCTTCCAATCATTGTCAAATTCAATTCCTTACTCGGTTTAACATTCAAATCAAAACAACCATACCCTGAAACAACATGTCCCAGAAACCATAGTGGTATAAACGTCCAATTTGCTCCCTTCTCTTCATACAAACGTCCGACCCATTGTAAATAAAAAGACTCTTGCATCCTGTGCACATTTAGCATTTTCAACCCACCTTCACTTATTTCTTTCTCCATTACTTTTCTTTTCACTTTTTCAAATGCTTTTTTATTCGAACACTTTCTCTGCCAAATAAACTTATAAAACAATCTATTTAACTCTGTCAAAACCCGATCTGGCAATCCAATCGTCTGCATCACAAATACTAGCTGTGAAATAAAAAAACATTTGATTATTACAATTTTACCGTGAATCCTTAAATCTCGTCGACTCCATATCTTAATCAACTTCTTAATCTTCTGAACTCTTAATACCCAATTCTGTTCAACAGTTATTGCTCTATCATTATTTACGAAATATATACCTAAAATCTTAATCTTCTCTGTGCACTCAAAGGGCAACTTTTGCTGACCACAATGCTGTCCAATTTTCATTATTTTGGTTTTATTAACATTCAGGGTCAGTCCTGAAAACTTTGCAAACTGTATTATTATATCTTTAACTTTAAAGACATCACCACTGTTCTGTAAAAATATTGTTGTATCGTCTGCTAACTGTTTAATTTTTAGGGCACTCTCCTCGCCCACCTTTGAGGGTAATTCAACACCCGTTATATCACTTTTCCTAATTTTAATGGCAAGTATTTCCACCGCCAATATAAAGGCCAGGGGTGAAAATGGACAACCTTGTCTTATACCACACTTCAAGGGAAACGGTTCTGAAATCCACCCTCCGTGATTAATACTACTAAAAGTGTCTGTCATTAAAAGCTTAACCCATTTTTGAAAATCTTCACCAAAACCATATGATCTAAATGCTTCTATCATAAATTCCTTATAAATGGAGTCAAACGCTTTACGATAGTCAAGGGCCAATATAAACCCAGACTTATTCGTTCGATTTAAATACTCTATTACGTCATCTATTGTACGAATCACGGTTCCAATATTCCTTCCTTTTATGTAACCAACTTGATCTTCATTTACTAACTTACAAATAACCGAACTCAATCTCTGATTTAAAACCTTTGCCAAGATCTTATAATCTGTATTAAGTAGGGTAATTGGACGCCAATTATTAAGGTCTTCCCTGGGTAATTCTGTACTTTTTTGTAATAACTTAATTATTCCTTGTTTTTGCGTAAAAGACAAATTATTATTACGAAAGGCTTCATTAAACGAGTCTGTAATCATGCTCTTTAATCTATTCCAAAACATTTTAATAAACTCTGTAGTGAGTCCGTCACTTCCAGGTGATGAATCATTTTTCATCATCTTTAATGCTGCTGCCACCTCTGCTTCCGTCAACATCCCTTCACATACATTACTATCTTCGTTCGTTAATTTAACCAATTCTTCTTCATCACAAAATTCCTTTGCTTCTGCCCTGATGCGTTCCTGACTTTCTGGACTTTTACCATACAAACATTTATAATACTGCACTTGTTCATTCAACACAAGAAATTGATCATCAACAATATCACCATTACTTGCCCTCACATGTGTCATCACATTATTTTGGGCTTGTACTTTTTCCAAATTCAAAAAATATTTCGTATTTCTTTCTCCTTCTTCTACCCACTTAGCTCTTGATCGTACATGAGCTCCTCTTGCTTTATCCATGGTCATTATTTCCAATTTCGATTTAACATTAAACATTTCTGCCTGCAATTTCTCATTATTAGGTTGTTCTGCACAATGTTTTTCCAACTGTTGCAACTTTGCTTGTAAATCTACAAATTCATTCTTCTGGCTTCTTGACCTTGATTTACCAAATTCTATACAAACCGATTTAATGTTTGATTTACATGTTTCCCATTGATCCTGAGCATTAGCACCCCTAGGCACATTATTACACATCTCCTCTATTAACGCATTCATTTTTTCAACAAATGCTTGTCATTGTCATTGTCTCTTTCTCTCTCTCCCTCTCCCACACTCTCTCTGTCTCACTCTCTCCGTCATTCTCTCTCTCCGCTGTCACTCTCTCCCCCTCTCCCAGTCTCTCTCTTTCTCACTCTGTCACTCTCTCTCTGACAATGTCACACTCTCTCTCTCTCTCTCTCTCTCTCTCTCTCTCTCTCTCTCTCTCTCTCTCTCTCTCTCTCTCTCTCTCTGTCTCTCTCAACCCTTCTCGAGTGCTCAATGCATGTGTATACAATTGACCATCACCGTGTCTATTTTATTTATGTTCGCGCTTTTGCTGGCCTTCGCGACAACACCGTAACAGGTTGTCAAAGGTCGTTTTTATTTCATCCTTGTGGTCTTTACATTATCAGCTTTGTTGTCTGCTCGGGTTCTGTTGGTGACAAGGTATAAGTTTTAATAAATAGAAACCAATAGAACCAACGAGCAAAAACACAGTAACAAATAAACACTGTTGAAAATAACAACAGAAAGAAATACTACCCCCCCCCCCCCTCCAACAAAAACAAAGACCAAAAAAAGAAAGAAAAGACAACCAAACACACAAACAAAAGTACAATCAACCAACATAAAGAAATAAATACCGACTGCCACTTTAAAAATGCAACTCGTTATTGCTGGGTAAATTCGCTTTTTACTCCGGTCATAATTATTTTGACAAATATTGCCTCAACATCAACATAATTCCTTTACAAGCTATTTAAAAAATGTTGAGTGCTATATACATACAAGAATCACATATGCAAAATATAGAAAAATATTGTGGGGGATAATCGTACTTTTTTGCTTGTTTAGTATTATGTGCGTACATGATTTTTCCAAAATGGTCAAGCACTACAGAAAACGAATTGTGGGCTGTTACTAAGGCCGTGGTGTCTCATAAAGCTTCACGTTAAAGGCGTTTTTGATAGTAGAAAAGGCAAAGTAGGAAATAGTTAGCTGCAACTCTTGTAAAGTCAGATTGTTTCCGTGCAAAACCAAAAAGACTAGTCACATTTTATACGAAAATTATCTGATTCGCCCATGCTATGCCACCGTGTGCAAATATAAAATAATACAAGGCATTTTTTCTTACTTACATATGTTTCCCCAAAGCAGAGTGAGCAGCTTCAAGAAAATGAGTGTTTTGAAAACATCATTTTAGGCAAAGTCGCTTCGTACCCCCCTAAATGTGAAAGAGGCGATCAATTACTAAACTGAGGGTATGACACCCGACAGTTTGTTTATTTCATATGACGACGATACATAAGAAAAAAAATACTGTCACTTGTTGATTCGTCTTTACACTGTTAGTGTTAGGGGTTTAAGCCATTCCTTGGTTTGCAATTCAATAGAAAACGTCACCACAGCTGATCGACGTCGTCCTCCTCGTCACAGGGCTGTGCGGACAAGACCGTTTTGACGTCAAAACAACGCTGGCTTTGTGGTATCTTCGTCCAACGTAGTCCACGTAGCTTGCGATCAGCTGGTTGTATGTCACCCACCTTCCCCATGCCAAACGGTGCAAAAGAAAACCGCCATTGATGACGTAGTGTACGTCGTGGACGTTTTCCTCTTCATGTTTGGCGAGAAACCAAATGTGGGCAGCCAGAATGTGCTTTCTGGCTTCTCGTGGCAGATCTGAGGGCTCAAACAAAGATGTTGGAATGTTAGAGAGCTCATGTTCAAAGGCTGATGGCAGCAGCTCTGGAGTGGCCTCTGAGATCCTGACTGGTCGCTGGAACAGCGGTGTTGGGTCAACATTGATGGCCTCGCCTTGAGAGGACACCACAGACTCAAAGGCTAGGGTGACAGCCTGATAACTCTTCTTGAGTGTGAACGGTCGGCAAGCGAAGACCCTACTAACCATGTCTTGAATGACGATTTGTCCCAGTAGTTTTACTGTGTCCACATTTACAGATTCGTTTGCGACTTTTCCGCTGGAGAGAGTTTTCCGTCTCCGCTGAATGAATTCCTCCTCTGGAAAAACTCCAGAATTTTCTTAGTGTCCGCGTGTTCCCTTTTCTGTCTTGACTCGCTTGAATCCTTATGCTGGTCACTTGTAATGAAAGGCACACCTGTCACACGCTGCATGCCAAGTATTCACACCAGTCTTTCACTTTCACCCATGTCTGTTCCCTTCGTCAAACCTCAATTTGCGCATCAGAAGCTGTTCAATAACGAGGTCTGAGGACAGTCCTGCCCAGTATCGATCGCTGCGCCGGATGTTGTGGTGGCCTTTCATGAGCTGCTGATATACAGCAGGTTGTATTCTTTGTAGCTCAGACATGTGCTGGAGAAACTGTCAAGCACATTTCAAGTAGTTGGTGTGTCCAGACGCAGCAAAGTGTGGCAACATTTCCAGGACACTCTGTACATGCAGACGGAAGTTGCCTGTTCTCTCATCTTTGATGGACTGACGGAGAATGTCTACCATCATCATGTCAAGGTTCTGTAGCCACAGTTGACTGGTTCTGCATATTGACAACTTCTCTTTGTGTGCAAGTAGCTGATGTTTGATGTCTGAAAAAATATTCACGAATTCCTCCTCAGACGGAACACTATGATTTGATGTACCGTAAACTACCTTGTATATACCCAGTATCGAGTAAACGCCCACTCCCTGCTTTTGGTCAAATTTTGTGCACAGGGTACAGTACCTAGTAAACGCCCACCTCCCAGTTTCGATCAGTGGAGTAGACAAGGAAAATGAAAAAATAAATTTCCTTCCTCGGAAATGTTTCGGGGAGTGGACAGAAAACGGGTTCTAGAGTGGTTACAGAATGACTATACATTTTTGACTGGGAGGGAAAAGAAGAAACAAAAGCTTCATCTTGGGCGAAAAGTGATGTCTGAAGAGGTTGATTTACGTGTTCTTTGATTTCTTGAGTAAGAACGGGTAGGGCCGCGTCGTCAAAGATATTTAAATTTGAAGTTATGAACTTGTTAAACAGACACTTAAAGCAATAAGATTATCTTCGTGGTTTGCTTGCAGAATTCCCTGTGTGGGTGTGTGTGTGTCTGTGTCTGTGTCTGTGTGTCTGTGTGTGTGAGAGAGAGAGTATGAGAGAGGAAAGTTTTGTGCAATAACGCATCCTTTGAACACTTCAATGCCAAATGACCAAATTATCGTTATTCTAGCTAAGAAACCGCTCCTGCAAAGGGTATAGTACCTAGGAAACGCCCACCCTCAACTTTTGGGCGAAATTGGTGCATATGAGGGGGGCGCATACAAGGTAGTTTACGGAAATTGCGAATGAGCTTTTCCGCAGCCTTTAATCATCGTACTTTCTCAGGGTCTCGGGATCTGCGGATTTAGGTTGTTTGTAAAATTGGCGAAGAATTTCGCTGGCTGTTTTTTTTTAAAGAAACATTCGGCGTTCCTTTCTTCTCTGAAAAAACAATGTTAACGCCATATTAGTCTTCCAATTGTTTCTTCGTGTATTTAGAACCATATTCCTGGTCTTTATCAAAACCGAGTCAGCTTTCAATGAGCTGCAAGAGATCAGGCACTGTGACCTGCTCAATGTCGGCTTTGTCCAAGTACTCAATCTAGACAAAACAGCACTTATATCAAGTGAAGGAGTATATTCAAGAAGTGTTTAAACCATCTCATACAACATTACTTTACTTATTTTGAAAACTAGTAACTGAGAAGAAATACAGTTTTGCCATAGGTCGGCTTCCATACAAATGTTGTTTTCGGAATAATGAAAAAAGCCTTAAATTACAGTTTAATGTCATCCATTTGTATAGCATTGAGATGAACAATCAATACCCATCTCAGAAGTATACACATTCAGTAACTCTGCTTCATGTTGTTTAACAGTTTTTTGCAAAAATGAACCAGCAGCAGACGACGCTTTCGCGCCAGCGCGCGTAGTGCGGCGGTACAGTAACCTTGACCTAGATGTGTCAGATCGCCTTGTGTCGGCTATGGTCGGCAAAGTTGGTCACAATTTTTCAAAATGTAAATTTTATTTTCTTTGATTTAATTTTAGTACTTGTTTCCCCCATTATATAACTATATATTCCTGATATGTGTAAACAACATATAACAATCTGTTAAATTATTACATTAAACATTAAACAGCTATTATGTTAAGGTTAAAACTAAATATG
>NC_090251.1:37161906-37199406 GCF_037325665.1 Littorina saxatilis | reverse complement strand
CCGTATTGCATTTCAGTTTGGTGGCTTAAAAATTAATTAATGACTTTGGTCATTAAAAATCTGAAAATTGTAAAAAAATAAATAAATTATAAAACGATCCAAATTTACGTTCATCTTATTCTTCATCCTTTTCTGATTCCAAAAACATATAAATATGTTATATTTGGATTAAAAACAAGCTCTGAAAATTAAAAATATAAAAATTATGATCAAAATTAACTTTCCGAAATCGTTTTAAAAACTATTTCATCTTATTCCTTGTCGGTTCCTGATTCCAAAAACATATAGATATGATATGTTTGGATTAAAAACACGACGCTCAGAAAGTTAAAACGAAGAGAGGTACAGTAAAGCGTGCTATGAAGCACAGCGCAACCGTTACCGCGCCAAACAGGCTCGTCACTTTCACTGCCTTTTGCACTAGCGGCGGACTACGTTCAGTTTCATTCTGTGAGTTCCACAGCTTGACTAAATGTAGTAATTTCGCCTTACGCGACTTGTTTTTTCTTGTGGCTGTTTGATCAATTCATAGCAAGCATTGACTGAAATAAACAATTTATATATCCAGCACAACATGCAATTCATTGACTTTTGACCCTAACCTTTTAACACTTCCCAAAATAAATCTTTGGTGGACATTGCATCGACGCTGTTCATTTTGAATGAACATTTTTCTTGTTGTGCTTTTGATTTGTCATTCATGAATATTGACAACTCACACACAAGTGTTCCAATCTTACATGCGAAAAAAAAGCAAACTCCCAAAATACAGTAACACTGTGAATGATGGAGGTTCATAAAATAGAACTTACTTTGGTGGATCGTGAGTGATCTCTATGACATACAAACTCTCTAAAGGCCCGAGCAGCTGCGGTTCCCCAGCATTCTAAAGCGAACAGCGGTAGAAGCTTACAACTTTTTTCATTTCTGTGGAGCCGGTGAACCGTGCTCTTGTTAACCGACCGCGTTTTTTTCTTCTGAAGACACATAAGTTAACCTACTGAGTAAAAACAAACTTGTTCACCTGTGTACTTAGTTTCAACAGATACTCTCCAGATACGAGTACTGTGCAAAGTGGGATTTGTTGTTGTTGCCGAATTATAAGCCACTAGAGGCATTTGAATAAATTTATTCATAAAAAAATTCCAGACCACCACATTTAGCGGTCAGGGTGCTGATTTTTGGTACGTGATTTAATAGAAAGCTGGTCTTATTTCATGTAAAACCCAGATCTGAGAGCTGTTTACACTGAAAGGAGTGCGCCTTTAATTTAACACATACATGGAATTAAATTGAGTTGGTGTCGTGTTGCTCCACGAATGCAACGTTATTGCTCGTGAGCTATTACGTGCGGTTTTGCACAATCTTTTCATAAAATAAAAAACAACCGAAAACATGTTCTATTTACTGGAAATTAATATATTAATTTTTGTTGTAAACACTGCCAACAGCTGTGTGACTGTGCACATGAATAGAGCATAGGTGTGTGTGTGTGTGTGTGTGTGTGTGTGTGTGTGTGTGTTCCTGCGTGCGTTCTTGCGTGCGTGCGTGTGCTAGTAGCTGTTGCAATTGCCTGCAGTCTTAAAACCCCGGGGATTTGACAGTGTGATTATTTTATGTTACAGCTGCTTGGAAAAGAGACAGAGCAGGAGGAGGAAACACACGAGCATTTTGTCTCGCCCTCGATTTAGCACGTCAAACCTGGTAAGCCATCTATCAGTATTTTGTGTGTGTTGCATACAGATCAATCAATCAATGAGTCTTATATCGCGCATATTCCGTGGGTACAGTTCTAGGCGCTCTGCAGTGATGCCGTGTGAGATGAAGTTTTATACGGCCAGTAGATTGCAGCCATTTCGGCGCATATTTACCTTTCACGGCCTATTATTCCAAGTCACACGGGTATAGGTAGACAATTATTAACTGTGCCTAAGCAATTTTGCCAGGAAAGACCCTTTTGTCAATCGTGGGATCTTTAACGTGCACACCCAATGTAGTGTACACGGGGGGAGGTTCGGACACCGAAGAGAGTCTGCACACAAAGTTGACTCTGTGAAATAAATTTCCGCCGAACCTGGGATCGAACTCACGCTGACAGCGGCCAACTGAATACAAATCCAGCGCGCTACCAACTGAGCTATATCCCCGCCCGATATACAGATATACAAGTGAACAGTGGAATCCTCATCTTAACTCCTTCCCCCACCCTCTCTAATTTAAGACAATTCCGCTTTTAAGATCTTGCTTTCTTAGATTTTCGTTTCACAGCCTCTGTAAATTGAGCTCCATTTTAAGATTTCTCACTTTTTAGGACCCGATTATCTCAGATTTTTGGAGGCCTGGAAAGGGGGTAACGCTGCATTAATGGATTTGTGTCACCACAGATCCACAATTATGTATCTAAAAGAGATAATACCTAAGGAGAAAGGCCCTCAGATCGCTTCCAAAGTTTTACCATGATTCTGCATTACAAATAATGCTTCCGCACAGGACTGCTTTCACTTTGTAAAAGAAAGTGTTTGAAAAGCTTAACTAAATGTCGTGAATCAGAAAAGAAAGGGCTGCCTTTGTGATGGTTAGTTTGTGTTATTTCCACTGAGTTACTTCCCTTGTTTGTGTACGCGATAAACGTTACTAGGGGACTGCGTCATCGATGGCGCTCCCGTCTTTTCGTCAGGCGACGCTCCTTGACTACTTCTTGCACCCACACACACACACACACGCACGCACGCACGCACGCACGCACGCACGCACGCACGCACGCACGCACGCACGCACCGTGCACGCACGCACGTACGTACACACACGCACGCACGCACGCACGCACGCGCGCGCATACCCGTTGAAAGATTAGGTCTAAAATACACGAACTGGGATGCATGTAGAAGAACTCCTGAATCCGAAGGGTCCACCAGATAGTCAAGTGGACGGCCTTGACTTGCATTGAAAGTTTGAAGGAAATGACACGGGAATTAATGCTTTCATTGGAGTGCGAAATTTGTCGCAATATTTTTCTTTTGCTTATTTTATGTGGCCTACCTTAGAAGTATGAGTTGTCTGAATCCTTTTTTGGCAATTCTCTGTGAGCAGAAATGAAAGCAGGTGCGCAGCATTTTTACAAACATATCGGTTATATTTTTTACAAATCCATAAACTGCAACATCTGTTTCAGTGTCTTTCTTTTTGTGTCTATCTTTTATTTTCGATGCATGAAAGAACGCACGAACAGAAAAGGGGATAAAGAGCTTATCATTAAAACGGACAATTGTTTGAATGGCTACACAACAACAAAAGAAAACACATATTTCTGTTGTGAGTAACTGGGAAAACACACACACACACACACACACACACACACACACACACACACACACACACACACACACACACACACACACACACACACACACACACACACACACACACACACACACTTTTATTGTTTTTTTATTGTAAAAAATAAACATTTGTTAAAATGTTCATTTAAGCAAATGTGACAATGAGAGAAAGAAAGCTGTATGTTAAAACATCTGTGATACTTGATAATTAATCAAATGCAACGAAACAAATGTATACCCGCAAACAAACTGTCCATAAACTAACCTTTCTTTTTGTTCTTAATGTTTGTTTTATTCTTATATCTGCAACGTCGATTATAAAATGCATAAGTGAACATGTCACGCTTTCAGTTCCGCATCTGTTGTGTTATATGGAGGGGAAAACGCATGTTTCATGCTTATCAAACTAACATAGTTGTGCTTTGTATTAAACGAGAGGTAAAGCCTGATATTCATTTGGCGAAGTGGACTTGGCGAAGTCTACTTTATGAAGTTCGATGCAGGAAGCGTTGGCAATGAATTTCCGGTAAAAATACTTCGCGAAGTTTTTGCGAAACCAATTTTGGGCTCAATAGACGATATTTGAAAATAACTCAGTCAGGATTTCCAGCGGTCTGATAGACCTTATAAGCACAGATAACTTTTTTGCAAAACACTTCAAAGCAACCAGACTTTTAAAACAACTCAGTTATTATTGTTTTGATCCCAATGTTAACAACGAAAGGAAAAGAGCATTTTATTATGTCTTATCTCAGACACACAGATTCTCTCACTACATTCAAGACAAATCTCAAAACACACCTCTTTCAGCGCAAGTGATTTCCCCCCCAGCATCTCCCCACCCACCCCATCCCGCCCCACCTCACCCCCTACCTAGTGCCTAAAATAACGTGTATATATATTTTCTGCGCTTTGTGTCAGCACTGTTTGTGTGTGTGTAAATAGTACCGTTGACACGTTTTTATATAGAAGCCTACTATGGTTCTTGTGCTTAGGCTGTGTATTGGACTGTCATTGTATGCCTGCATTATTAGTTGTCAGTAATTATTACATGTGCTGATTGTTCTCTTTGCCTGCGCGCGTATAGTATGTTGGTTATGTTTGGTCATAGTATGTTTGTTTATGTTTGGTCGTTATCTTGCCTGTGCGTGTATTGTATGTTTGGTCGCTTTCTTTGCCTGTGCATGTATAGTTTGTTGGTTATGTTTGGTCGGTTTCTTTGCCTGTGCGTGTATAGTATGCTTGGTCGATGTATGTATTGTAAAGCGCTAAGAGTAGACATTTTTCTAGAATAGCGCTATAAAAGTTTGCATTATTATTGAGTCACTTAAGAAAAAGTGACTCTATGTAATCGGTCAGTGTTAGTCTGTCCGGCCGGCCGGCCGTCCGGCCGGCCGTCCGGCCGGCCGTCCGGCCGGCCGTCCGTAGACACCACCTTAACGTTGGACTTTTCTCGGAAACTATCAAAGCGATCCGGCTCATATTTTGTTTAGTCGTGACCTCCAATGACCTCTACACTTTAACGATGGTTTCGTTGACCTTTGACCTTTTTCAAGGTCACAGGTCAGCGTCAAAGGAAAAATTAGACATTTTATATCTTTGACAAAGTTCATCGGATGTGATTGAAACTTTGTAGGATTATTCTTTACATCAAAGTATTTACATCTGTAGCCTTTTACGAACGTTATCAGAAAAACAAGGGAGATAACTAGCCTTTTCTGTTCGGCAACACACAACTTAACGTTGGGCTTTTCTCGGAAACTATAAAAGTGACCGGGCTCAAATTTTATGTGAACGTGACTCCCAGTGACCTCTACACTTTGACGTCTGCTTTGGTGACCTTTGACCTTTTTCAAGGTCACAGGTATGTCTTGAAGGAAAAAAATTGAAATATCATATCTCTGAAACTATTCATCGGATTTGATTCAAACTTTATAGGATTATTCTTTACATCAAATTATTTACATCTGTATTGTGTTGTGAATAGCAATTTCTTCCTGTCCATCTGATGCCTCATATAATATTCAGAACTGCGAAAGTGACTCGATCGAGCGTTTGCTCTTCTTGTTATTATTATTATTATTTTTAGAACAGCCGGCTCTGCAGACCAATCTTTTGAGACCTTCCTTAATATTAATAGACGTTTTCCGGAAATACCTCTGTCAGGAATTTGAAGCAGTGTAGTAGAGTAAGAGCCCCTTTTACAAGGACAAGCTTTTGAAAACGAGGCGAAGCATGTGCCACGCTTCCGATCGGCTTTATTCAGCGATCGGGACGAACAACTATCTCTGATTTGTAAGTTATGCAGCTTGTGCACAATATTATGATGCCCCTTTCTTTCGAAAATCAGCGTCAACGAGTTCATCCCAGTTCAGGATTTGTTGCGGCAATTATCCCTGGGCAGTAGTGATTGCTCACAAAGTGTTTTGATTGAGGTCACGTTGGTTTGGCATGAGCTAACGTGATTTTAGGAAAACACAAGTGCTTAGCGAACACTTTTAGTGACAGTGATCAATCGGCGGTGAAGCGTGGCTCTGATGTGCATAGGGTATCATATTCATCCCACGCTACATGACATGCAAATCAGAGTTAGTTGTTCGTCCCGATCGTAGCCTGATAAAGCCAATCGGAAGCGTGGTACACACATGCTTCACCTCATTTTTGAAAAGCTTGTCCTTGTGAAAGGGGCTCTTACTCTACCACACTGCTTCAAAATCCTGCCAGAGGTATTTCCGGAAAACGTCTATTAAGGAAGGTTTTAAAAGATTGATCTGCAGAGCCGGCTGTGCTAAAAATATGAAACAAAATGATCTTTCCCCTTTGTTTGTAACATTACGACCAAAACAATAATAACTGAGTTGTTTTAAAAGTTTGGTTGCTTTGAAGTGTTTTGCAAAAAAGTTATTTGTGCTTATAGGGAGCTCCCATGGGGTCGCCTTCACGCGGCGGGAGTGTTTCCACAGAGCTACCCCACCCCTTTACTTCTCTTCTTTTGTCTTATTTCTGCCTTACCAGTCCTTTCACCTATATTTCCTTCCAAGAAAACTCTCCCTACTATTCCCTGCAGTTTTCCAATTCTTTTCTTGTCTTATTTCTACCTGACTGGATCCATCACCTTTATTTCACTTACCAAAAGTCTTCTTTTCCACATCCTTATTTCTCTGCCCCCCGCATGTCGTAAGAGGCGACTAACGGATTCTGTTTCTCCTTTTACCCTTGTTGAGTGGTTCTTGTATAGAATATAGTCAATGTTTGTAAAGATTTTAGTCAAGCAGTATGTAAGAAATGTTTAGTCCTTTGTACTGGAAACTTGCATTCTCCCAGTAAGGTCATATATTGTACTACGTTGCAAGCCCCTGGAGCAATTTTTTGATTAGTGCTTTTGTGAACAAGAAACACTTAACAAGTGGCTCTATCCCATCTCCCCCCTTTCCCCTATCCCATCTCCCCCCTTTCCCTCGTCGCGATATAACCTTCGTGGTTGAAAACGACGTTAAACACCAAATAAAGAAAGAAAGTGCTTATAAGGCCAGAAAGAAGAACTCGTTAGAGTAATATATGAACCATTACAATATCTCTACCGATCAATCCAAAATATTGCCTGGTGGTGAGTAAGGGTTGGTAAGAAATCGCATATCATGTACAACAGTATTTCAGGTTCCACTCAGCTGTCATCAGGAAGACTGTTATATAATATTTTACCGAGCAACAAAAGAAACGCGAAAAAATTCTGCATTGTTTGATTGAAAAAATCTCGAACAATTATAGAGTTAGGGTTATGAAACCACAAAAGTATGATGAAGGCATGTTTGACTTAGCTGTTGTGTGATTATTTTGATGCTTCGACTGTTTCAACACACGGGACAAGCAGGTTTCACATTAAACACATAATGCGCGCTCGCAGCACGTGCAAGTCGAGCAGGAGAAATCTGATGTGTGAAATGTGTTCACTAATGCATTAGCAACCAAAAGAGACCATGGCACGCTTGCTGCCAGTCTCACTTTTGAAACAGTCAGGATGCCAAGATTGACACCACCAAAACGCCAGGTCGACTTAAAGCTGGGGATGATCCAGAAGCGCTGGCATGTGCTCGTGCACATGTCAACAGTCTATCACCTTCAGCAATGTTTTGTTGACATTGGAAGCACTGCAATTATGCAACGCGGTAGAATATTCGCATTACCTCAATAAGAGAAGATCGCAAGTTCCTGCCACGTCGTCTTCAATATGAGAATATAGTCATTTTTTGTAAAGATTTTAGTCAAGCAGTATGTAAGAAATGTTAAGCCCTTTGTACTGGAAACTTGCATTCTCCCAGTAAGGTAATACATTGTACTACGTTGCAAGTCCCTGGAGCAAATTTTTGATTAGTGCTTTTGTGAACAAGAAACAATTGACAAGTGGCTCTATCCCATCTCCCCCCCCCCCTTTCCCCGTCGCGATATAACCTTCGTGGTTGAAAACGACGTTAAACACCAAATATAAAGAAAGAAAGTCTTCGATATCGATTCATTACAGCCACTGATACTACCAGGAACATCATTGGGAACCACCAGTGTCCGATCAGTGACCAGACAGCGCGATGAAGACTGACCGAGCGAGACCTCCAAAACTTCTGGTCAGCTAGAGGACACTTCCTTCCTCGAAGACATGAAGTGGCGCGCTAGCAGTTGGCCCAGAATCACCTAACTGGAACTTGTGGCAATAACCAAAACAATGTGTTCCCTGATATGATGACCCTTGCTGCATCAATCATGTTAATGAGCTTGCGAGAGTGTGGAGAAAAAGGGGTGAGCGTTATGTTGATGGCTGCATCATTGAACACAATGCGCAGGGTGGACTAAACGAGATGGTATGGGGTATAATTTGCCTCAACCAAACTTTCAGACCTGTGCTTTTTCACAATCTTGGTCCTTGTCGGGAAAATGGTATTAACTAATGCATCCACTTCACGAGGCGCCGATGTCAGACAGTCATCAACGCCAGCGGGGGCCATACGCATAATGACTTTCCGGCGTGTTTTGGGTTGCCCCCCCCCCCCCCCCCCCCCCTGGCCATGCAATGTACCTCTCAGAGGAAAAAAAATGTGGACTTTGGACCCCTGCCTTCAGTTGGAACCCCCTCCCCCCCTCAAACGAACTTGGTCCGGCCCTGGAAGGAGAGTGTTATAAGAACATCTCACCTTTATTTCGATTCGTTTCAATGTCAGGTGTTTTAGCTATGCAATTTTCAAAAGTCAAGTTAACTTATTTCTGAAGATAATTCGCGTTTCTTTTGTTGCTCGGTATAGTAACTAGTGTTTCAATATGTACTCGGAACTAGAAATCATTGATACGAGTGACTTCCCTTGAACCTGACTCGATAACGTGGAGGCTTAATCAATCATACATGTCAGAAGTGAGAATATGTGACTTGTATGAACTATACAGTGATAAGATGGTGCAGGCAAACATGCCACAACTATATCGATGACGAAGGAGTTTTCACAGCGCAAATGCACTAGCCTACCTGTTTGCGAACTAAGTGGTACAAACAGAATAGGATTATCACTGGGATGTCAGGTGGACCTTGAAGGTTATCGTTCAAGATATCATAATCTTCCGAGTTTGGAAATAGACCTGCTTCGTACACTACTTTGCAGGAGCTATATATATATATGTGTGTGTCGGGCGTAGTGGCGTAGTGGAAAGACATCGGTCTCCTGATCAGCGCTGTCGACGGGTTACGGTTAGCCAGAGCCCAATCGGCTACGTGTAAACTAAGTTTAGCTCAGCGTTGATGTTTAGGCAGACAGATTGACTAAATGTGTTGATATTGCCTTACAAGACTTGATGGGTTTTGTGCGTGTGTGTGTGTGTGTGTGTGTGTGTGTGTGTGTGTGTGTGTGTGTGTGTGTGTGTGTGTGTGTGTGTGTGTGTGTGTGTGTGCGTGTTTGTGCGTGCGTATGTGTGTATGCGTACGTGTGTATTTGGGTGCAGGCATGAGGTGCGTCCGTGCGTACCTCCGTTCGTTTCTGCAAGCATGGGAGCGCACATATTTTGCCTGTATGTTTCTGCTAGCGCGCGAACGTCCGTGTGCGTTCGTTTATAAACTCACGCGTGGTGTATACTAAACCGCTTGTATTCATGTCTTCATCTGAGAGTTTTCTCGTCCACAGAAGCATGACGAAAGAAGTGGACATCGGCCGGCGTGAGAGTGCCTGCAGCCGCTGGCCAGTGCTGGTCTCTTGCTTCTTCTGCCATTTGACCATCGTGTCCGTCAGCTATCACGCGGGCGTGCTGCACGTGGCTCTGTTGGACACGTACGGTCAGAGTGTGGTCACCACGGCCTGGCTGGGCTCCGTCTACACCTGTCTGCCTTACCTGGTCGGTAAGGACGACCAATGGACACTGTCCAGGCTAGTTAGTTAAAGCTGAACTCTCGTTGAATGGTGTGTTTGTGTCCTTCATTGTGTGTGTGTGTGTGTGTGTGTGTGTGTGTGTGTGTGTGTGTGTGTGTGTGTGTGTGTGTGTGTGTTTGTATGTGTATGTGTGTGTGTGTGTGTTTGTATGTGTGTGTGTGTGTGTTTGTATGTGTGTGTGTGTGTGTGTCAGTGTGTGTATGTGTGTGTATGTGTGTGCATGTGAGTGTGTGTGTGTGTGTGTGTGTGTGTGTGTGTGTGTGTGTGTGTGTGTGTGTGTGTGTGTGTGTGTGTGTGTGTGTGTGTGTGTGTGCGATTAATGTCGAACTCTGACTGTTTGGTGTGCCTTTCTTCTTTCAAACGCTAGTTTTATAGTATAAAAAAAATCAATGCTCTTCAGCTCTATAGCTGGTTCGTGACAACGTGCTACTTGGATGTAACCCTTTGTTTCAATAACTACGTAATTATTGAAGTGTTATTCTCTGACAATTGATTGAAGACAAAGGGACTATTCCAACCTGTATGCAGGTGAAATAGTCATCCTGAACTCAGGTAACAAATGAGTTACTTCCCTTCGGGTCTCATTCTATCCCTGACAGGATGCCTTGGTTTTCCTTCTCTGGAGAGGAAATCGATTTTTTACATATTTAGATCTTTTCGTAATGTGTTATGGATATAAGCAGATTCGCGATCGTCGATAATGATTTTTCATGGTGTTGTGTAATTTTTAAATTACAAAGGAATTGATATGTAAGACAGTTTCAAGCGAGCTATCTTTCGCGGATGTATATACTGTGCAAACAACTCTAAAGTGTCACGTGATAATCAACTTTGGCTTCGGTGCGCGCCGGTGCAGACGATTTTTTTCTGTAACCAGTTGAGAGTGATGCAACCATATATCACGGTCTCCTTCCGACAGCAGTCTCAAAATTTCGACTTGTTTTGACCTTAGAACGATGTCTTTATCATAACTGTGAAGAACAGAACGGAGATCACTGTCGAAGTCGGCCAATCTGCAATCATTTTCGTCTCGCGAACACTGATCTCAAATTTAGATCAGTGCTCGCGAAAAACATATGGGAGATAACTCTGTATTCTTGTTTTGATAGATTCGCGCAATAATTTAGCATGCTGTCAGAGAGAAACTGGCGATAGCCGTGGAGCGATGATTATCAGAATGGTGAAATAGTGTGTAGTGCCGGAAGGGTAACAAGGTTTTTGGTCCGGACGGATCATGTAGGGAAAGAAAACAGCAGCAACAAATGAAAACGATTTCTCAAAAAGATTCGCAAATGACGTCATCCAAAAATCAAATTCATTTCCATACCATAATCGCAAAAAAAACACAAATCCAATCGCAAGAGAATGAAATCCGAAACAAATAGACTGGTAACGTTTCAAAATCTAGAATCCCCAAACAAGAAGGGTTAACATTTCGGAACGTTTAATTCAGGACAAAACGAAACAATCACAAGACATTCAAAGCAATTTTTAGATCAGTCACAGCATCATTTAACATCGATTTTTTGTCTCTTGTCTACCTTGTTTGCCCAGTGAAAAGGCCGATAGGTCAAAGGTGTTGTGAATTTTTCATTTTTCCTGAATTAAACGTTTCACTAACTTGACCTTTCTTAAAAATTAAAAAAAAAAATCTTATTTTAAAATGTGATGTTTTCCAGGTCCCTTGGCGAGCATAGTGATCAACAGTTTCGACCTGAGGACTTGCCTCATTGTGGCAGGTTTAATGGCGGCCGTTGGCTCATCCAGCTGCTTCTTCGTCACCCAGTTTCCCTACCTCTACCCGGCGCTAATACTAGCAGGTATCTGCGTACAGTTCTGTTAATATTTAATCACAATAATACGCATGTAAGGTGGGCAATCACACAGTGTTTGGATGAAGAATTTTTTTAAAAACTGATTTTGAAGCTGCTATAACTAGAAGCATGAGAGAATGACATATTTCATGAAAATCACCACGATACACTTAATAATAATAATAACTGGATATTTTTAAGTGCCTAACCCTATGGCTCTAGGCCCTTTACAGAATGCCGTGTGAGATGGATTTTTTTAGGCCAGTATATCGCTGCCATTTCGGCGCATATTTACCTTTCAAGAGCCTCTTATTCCAAGTCACACGGGTATTTGGTGAACATTTTTATCTTAAGCGAAAGACACAGACATGTTATCTTAAGCCTAAACAATTTTCCTAGGAAAGACCCTTTTGTCAATCGTGGGATCTTTAACGTGCACACCCCAATGTAGTGTACATTTAAGGCCATTTACCATTGTTTTCCTCACAGGGGAACGTTCTTTATAGGCACAATCCTTACTAGCTTGAATGTGTACAGGTTTTTAGTTTGGGTAAAACCATCCCTCCACTTGGACACATTCGAAAAAGCAGCACCTTGGCCACCGGCACGATGGCCTTGTGGTAAGGCGTCCGCCCCGTGATCGGGAGGTCGTGGGTTCGAACCCCGGCCGGGTCATACCTAAGACTTTAAAATTGGCAATCTAGTGGCTGCTCCGCCTGGTGTCTGGCATTATGGGGTTAGTGCTAGGACTGGTTGGTCCGGTGTCAGAATAATGTGACTGGGTGAGACATGAAGCCTGTGCTGCGACTTCTGTCTTGTGTGTGGCGCACGTTAAATGTCAAAGCAGCACCGCCCTGATATGGCCCTTCGTGGTCGGCTGGGCGTTAAGCAAACAAACAACAAGTCGCGTAAGGCGAAATTACTACATTTAGTCAAGCTGTGGAACTCACAGAATGAAACTGAACGTAGTCCGCCGCTAATGCAAAAGGTAGTGAAAGTGACGAGCCTGTTTGGCGCGGTAGCGATTGCGCTGTGCTTCATAGCACCCTTTACTGTACCTCTCTTCGTTTTAACTTTCTGAGCGTGTTTTTAATCCAAACATATCATATCTATATGTTTTTGGAATCAGGAACCGACAAGGAATATGATGAAATTGTTTTTAAATCGATTTCGGAAATTTTATTTTGATCATAATTTTTATATTTTTAATTTTCAGAGCTTGTTTTTAATCCAAATATAACATATTTATATGTTTTTGGAATCAGAACATGATAAAGAATAAGATGAACGTAAATTTGGATATTTTTATAAATTTTGTTTTTTACAATTTTCAGATTTTTAATGACCAAAGTCATTAATTAATTTTTAAGCCACCAAACTGAAATGCAATACCGAAGTCCGGCCTTCGTCGAAGATTGCTTGGCCAAAATTTCAATCAATTTGATTGAAAAATGAGGGCGTGACAGTGCCGCCTCAACTTTTACAAAAAGCCGGATATGACGTCATCAAAGAAATTTATCGAAAAAAAGAAAAATAGTTCCGAGGATATCATACCCAGGAACTCTCATGTCAAATTTCATAAAGATCGGTCCAGTAGTTTACTCTCAATCGCTCTACACACACACACAGACAGACAGACAGACACACACGATGTTACGAAGCGGTTTACTCGTATCTGTGGTAATGTGTATTGTTGTAAATAGACTAGACTATAGCGATGGTCAGACATTGGAAAGGGCTATAGGCTGCATACCGTCGCGTTGACCGCAGTTGAACCTTGTGTAACTGACAAGGTTTTTCACGTGCAAGTAATGCAGGCGACAGCTCACTGGCAATGTCATAGCAAGAACGACTTTGTAAAATCAGTCGCCGTCAAGGAGCCAAGCTCGACTCATGTTTTTCGTAACACGTTAGCAGACGGGCTCCTGTTTTAGGTATCTGACTGAAGAAGGATGAAGACTGACGAACTTTCCCTATCAGTCTACGTGATATCTTCCATTTTCATATTCATGCCAGGCCGGCGACTGTACTAAATGTTGGCTTTACACTCTTTTGAGTGTTCCAACTGGGGGGTTTTCATCGCCGGAGGCTGAACTGAACCAGTCAACTGCGGCTTGTGGACATGACCATGGCATGGAGAGCTGGCAGGGTTCTACAGTTAGCCGCCGAGACGAACTGGAAGGATCAAGGACTACGTCAAGCAATGGTTGCGGTGTCGTGAGGACTGGTGCACCCTTGTCAGTCGTCTGAAGGACTTACAGCCATACCAACATCTTGAAAGCCGAAAGATGGCAGTAGGGTAACGTACAGTAGAATACCTATTCGTCTTACCTGTTAAGCTGCTTTGTTTGAGCCAAAAGGTGTCTGCGTCTTGGACTGTAGAGTTTCTTGCGGTGTTGTCGGCCTAGGGTACTGGTCGAAGCCCGGAAATGATTTTGTGATGTAAAAAGCTTTGTAAACTAATAATAATTAGTCTTGGCAGTGTCAAGATCCATTTAACACCAGGTTTTTGCGTGTGTGAGTGCGTGTGCGCTTGTGCCTTGTAAGCTACGGTAGCGGACAACTATTCAGATTACATTCAAGTCTGTAAACAAATACTAAATTTATAGAGTGGTGTAGAGACATTTATGAGTGTCTAGAAACAGGCCAATAAAGGACCATAACATCTGGCGCAATACGGGCTATACCACTCCATAACACACACACATACACCACACCCTCGTCTCGATTCCCCCCTCTACGTTAAAACATTAGTCAAAACTTGACTAAATATAAAAAGCACCTTGGCCGCTTCCTGTGCAGAACGGGATTGGGGCGGGTGAGGGGGACGGGGAGGGGGGGATTTTGCATATTGATGAAAAAGGTGTCATTAACACGCACGCACACAGGCACACACACACACACGCAACACGCGCGCACGCGCGCACGCACGCACGCACGCACGCACGAACGCATGCACACACACACACACACACACACGCAACACGCGCGCACGCACGCACGCACGCACGCACGCACACACACACACATACACACACACCCACACACACACCCACCCACACACAGACACAGACACAGACACAGACACACACACACACACACACACACACACACACACACACACACACACACACACACACACACACACACACACACACACACACACACACATCTGTACGTGTAGATTACATCTTTGTAACAAGGATACCGTGAGGTTTTTGCCTTTCTTATTTGACAACGTTTTTCTCCTTTCTCTTTAAAACGTTTTGCAACGTTCGTTATGTTTAGGTTGTTTTCGATCTTAACAGGCACGGGCCAAGGTTTTGCGATGACTGCATCTTACGTGGCCATCAACTACAACTTTCCCAGTCAGGCCAATATTCTCATCGGTATATGTGTGTGCGGTTCTGGGCTGGGTATCTTCATTCATCCGCCGTTATTGCAGGTGTGTTCGTCTGTCTGTACGCCCGTCTGTCTGTCGGTCTGTTTGTCTATCGTGTGTCTTTCAAGTTTGTCTATCATTTCAGCTTCTTCTCTTTTTTAAATAATTTTTTTGTAACAGTTTTGTTGTGGCATCACTTTACTATGCCATTCCTGGGAAATTTGGGTCGCTTTATCTTATAGGAAAGCTAGCAACAACAAGCGTCGCGCTACCCAGACATGTGCGTGTTTTGGTGTCACCTGCACTTACTTAAGGCAGAATGAACGAGCTATTTTACATGCCAGGGGGATGGGCATTTATACCGTCCTTGAGTCATCATATAAAGTGGACCCGTGGCTGCAATTCTTCTTACTTCCTCAGAGTATCAGTATGAGGATAGGTCCTAAAATCATCTCTAACTAGACTGACTCGCACGGAACCGGAAATATGTACTGACAAGGTGTCGTCATTTTGAAGTTCTGCCTACATTTCCTCTGGGTATGAGTAAGAGGGTAGGTCATAAAATCATCTCTAACTAGACTGACTCGCACGGAACCGGAAATATGTACTGACAAGGTGTAGATCGTCATTTTGAAGTTCTGCCTACATTTCCTCTGGGTATGAGTAAGAGGGTAGGTCATAAAATCATCTCTAACTAGACTGACTCGCACGGAACCGGAAATATGTACTGACAAGGTGTAGATCGTCATTTTGAAGTTCTGCCTACATTTCCTCTGGGTATGAGTAAGAGGGTAGGTCATAAAATCATCTCTAACTAGACTGACTCGCTCGGAACCGGAAATATGACTGTACTGACAAGGTGTAGATCGTCATTTTTGAAGTTCTGCCTACATTTCCTTTGGGTATGAGTAAGAGGGTAGGTCCTAAAATTATCTCTAACTAGACTGACTCGCACGGAACCGGAAATATGTACTGACAAGGTGTAGATCGTCATTTTGAAGTTCTGCCTACTTTCTACGATTATGAGTAAGAGGGAAGTTCCAAAACTCGTGTTTCACTAGACCGGTTTACCCGAGAGTAGAGGATGGTACTCTGTACTTGCAAGGTGGAAATCGTCATTTTGGATTTTTTCTGCTCACTTCATCCTTGCCGTGAATTGATTCTTTTCTTCATTTTTTTACTTTCTTTTATTTTTAAATCTTTTTTTTTCCATCTAAGCTTATGGTGGACAAATTCGGTCTTCATGGCGCCATGCTAGTGATCGGAGCCATATCGCTAAACTCTGTGGCCTGTGGGTTGGCGGTGCCCCCCTCCCCGTACGAGAAGCACCTACGACTGGCCAGGAAACAACGGAGACATCAGGGAACCTCCACGACCTTGGCGGCGTCCTTGAAGTCCCACCGTGACGTCATCACGGACTTCCGGTTCCTTGTTTTTCTGCTGACGGGTTTGGGGTTCTCTTCCGGTCTTGCGTGCTACTACCTCTACCTCCCTGATTTCCTCCTACACAGCAACTACGACGCTATGACGGCGTCTTTTGTCTTGTCGGCTACAGGTGAGGAATGGTTTCTGGTTTCAGAATTAGGTCTCCGTGGAACTGACGTCACATACTGGGCGAAGAATGAATATTTTTCAGATCAATTTCTTATTGTGTGTTAGTGTTACGATTGACGTCACATGGGGTTAAATCGGAATGTTGTTTTGATTTATGTTTTACTTTGAAACAAGTTTTAATGAGAAATCGAAGAGTTTGTGTAAATGAGTAAGGGCTTGAGCATGTGACTAAGTACTGGGCGGCTGACGTTAAAGCTGAAACGCACGTAAAAACGAACTAATTTGCCGTTGAAAAAAAGAGGGGACACTGCTAGTTCAGCTTCGATCCATCTTTGCCTGCTCTGGATGCTTTCCCCTGACGAATGAGTGTGAGAAATCGAGAGAGAGAGAGAGAGAGAGAGAGAGAGAGAGAGAGAGAGAGAGAGCGAGAGAGAGAGAGAGAGTGTGTGTGTGTGTGTGTGTGTGTGTGTGTGTGTGTGTGTGTGAGTGTGTGTGTGTGTGTGTGTGTGTGTGTGTGTGTGTGTGTGTGTGTGTTTGTGTTTTTCCTGTTTCTTTATTTTTATATTTTCTATTTTTTCAAAAGGCAGCAGATGATGTTCGTAAATAACTCTGTCTTGTTTATCGGCTGCGGTAGAGTTGTGCCCCTTCTAACAGTACTCAAACACACGCGGATGATATGTGAACTCAAGCGACCATGACCTAGATGAGGTCCGATGTGCATTATTTGCTGTGTCCTCTGCACAATAATGATGTCCTATACTTACGAAAGTAAGCTCATGGTCGCTCGAGTCCACATGTCACCAGCGATTGTTTGACTCACTATTTCGACCGCCGATGAAAGTCCGAAAATCCTGATATGACAGCATGCATGGATGAACTAAATATAACAATGTTCACATGTCACCAGCGATTGATTCCCTCACTGTTTCACCAGCCAATGAAAGTCCGACAAAGTCTAAGAGTTATTTCCAGAATCCCCCCATTGGTTGGTTTTAGCCTTTACCTCTAACCCCACACCTGTATACCTTCCTTCACGGTTGATCCTCTCCGCCCTGCAGGTATGGGCAGCATCCCGTCACGCCTGCTGACCGGAGGGGCCACCAACGACGACAACATCGACGCCACCACCTTCTTCTTCGGCATCCACGCTATGGCGGCCGTGGCTACGCTGCTCGTTCCCTTCACTGTGGGGTCCGTGGTGTCTCAAATGGTCCTGGCCGTCGTCTTCGGCGTGTACACGGGCGCGGCCTGGGCCTCTTACAGTCCGCTCTTGCTGGAGTTCCTGGGGGTGTGGCGGGTGGCCAACGGCGTGGGTCTCTACCTGTTCACCATGGGGGTCGGATACGTGGCCGGGCCGCCGCTGGCTGCCAGCCTCTACACCTACAGCCGCAACTTTCACCATGTCTTTTATTTTACAGGTGAGAGAGTGGGGATGGGGTGGGGTAGAGGTATGGGGGGGGGGGGGATTGGGGGAGGGGGGAGGTGACAAGAGAAGTAGACTGACTGACTGGCTGATTGACTGACTGATTCGACAAATCATTGTGCTTTATTCACCAATGTGTGCTGGGACATACATGATATCTACACAGAAGAGAGACAGACAGACACACACACACTCACACACACACACACACACACACACATACACACACACACACATACACACACACACACACACATATGGACATACAGACAGAAACAGAGAGAGAAAGAGAGATAGAGAGTGTGTGTGTGTGTGTGTGTGTGTGTGTGTGTGTGTGTGTGTGTGTGTGTGTGTGTGTGTTATGTGTGTGTCTATTTTCCCTTTCCTTCCATGAGGTTAGTGTCCGGGGAAAGAGGGGGGGGGGATAGGAAAGCGTAGTAGTTTAGTAAATGAAGATGGTCCAAGTCATCAGCGCTTTCCAGACAAAAGCCCTCATTCCACAAACTCTGGAAACTGATTCTTGCCGAAATGTGAATGGATGCGTAAACATGATCGATTT
Source organism: Littorina saxatilis (assembly GCF_037325665.1). Lineage (NCBI taxonomy): Eukaryota > Metazoa > Mollusca > Gastropoda > Littorinimorpha > Littorinidae > Littorina > Littorina saxatilis. Next base: position 37,180,935 of record NC_090251.1, on the reverse strand, counting down.
GCAACAGTTATTCTTTTTAAGCATTATATACCGAATGTGCTACAGTGAACTTTAACATTTTTTTATATTCAATTCTGAATTCATTTCGCTGACCTCATATTTCTCATTTGCAACTGTTTCTGTAAATACCAAAACAGCAATCCTTTTTGTTCAAAAATTACATGACTTTGCCATTTCTCTTTTTGCATTCTAGCCGCCATGTTCGCACTGGCAAGCGCTGCCAGCATGCTGTCTATGCTGGTCAAAAAGAAAGATGACGTCACTTTGTCGCTGAGCGCCATGATGAAAGCAGCCACACGGGTAGAGTTCGCCGTCGAGAGTGACGCCAACGTGGAAATGCAGCAAAAGGATCGCTTGCTGCCGCATTCAGGCCAAGAGAAAATCTTCACCGTTGTTGCCGAGGTCAGTCGAGCGCAGGGAAAAGACGGCTTGTCCAAACGCAGTGCTGTTCGCGAAGTTTTGTCCAGAAACATTGATGACCAGGAAAAGTGTGTACATTGCTGTGGAGATCCCGAAAGCATGACTTCGAGACATAGCGCTGTTAACGAGAGTATGTCCAAAAACATGGAAGACCAACCAATGCTTTCTCAATGCAGTGATGATCGTGAAAGCATGATTTCGAAACATAGTGTTGTTCACGAGAGTTTGTCCAGAAACACGGAAGACCAACCAATGCTTCCTCAATGCAGTGTTGATCGTGAAAGCATGACTTCGAGACAAAATGTTGATCACGAGAGTTTGTCAAGAAAAACGGAAGACCAACCAATTCTTTCTCAATGCAGTGTTGATCCCGAAAGCATGACTTCGAAACATAGCGTTGTTAACGAGAGTTTGTCCAGAAACACGGAAGCCCAACCAATGCTTCCTCAATGCAGTGATGACCGTGAAAGCATGACTTCGAAACATAGTGTTGTTCACGAAAGTGTGTCCAGAAACATGGAAGACCAACCAATGCTTTCTCAATGCAGTGATGACCGTGACAGCATGACGTCTAGACATAGCATTGTTCACGAGGATGTGTCTAGATGGAGTTGTTCTGGTGAGAACCCACCAAGCGACAGCAGTGACCACTTGGGCCCGTCAAGCTACAACAACGTCAACGATAAACGCGAGGACACCTCAAATCATAGTGACGATCACGAAAATACAATCACATACAATTATTCTTGCACGTCCGAAGATCGAAAATAGTAATGAAAATGGGAGGAGCTTTTTCGGAAACGACGACAATAATTGCGAGAGCGTAGACAGCCATGACCACAAGAGGTTGTCAGGATATGATGTCGATGATTTTGAGAGCAAAGGTAGTCACAGTTATGATCACAAGAGGTTGTCCAGAATCGTGTACACGGGAAGGAATAGTCCTCCAACAAGATCCCTTGTAAAATCTGTATCAACCCTTTTCAGGGATGGCCAGATATCAAACTTTTAATTCGCCAACCGGGCTAGTAACTTCAAGAAAGTTACTAGCCCGCCAGAGATGTCGCCGGCCCGGTACATACTACAATTGCTGCATCTGCTGTGTTTATATGCCTTTAAAACTCGATATTACAACCCAAAGTGTTGCATTTGACCAGAATATCCACCGGCCAGCTGGGCGAGTTGCAAAGCGGTTTCTACTAGCCCGGCGGATCTTTTACTTCTCCCCTGGCATCGGTCGGACGATTTGGCCACCCCTGCTTTTTAAAGGTGCTAGGTTTCCGCTTAACCCACTCACCGTTGTCTTTCTTTCTGTGCAATTCCTTTCGTCGGTAATTATTTGTAGCCACCCGGCGTGCATTTGGTGTTGCACCATTCCGACCATTCCAACGGCATTGACGTTCGAAAACACGAGATTATGGTGAATCTTGAACTTATACCCGAAATCAGCTGCCTGGCTGCATTATATGCGGAATCCCAGTTTTTCGTCGAATGAATTTGGCAACTGGCACCTATGTCAATCAGCAAAAATAAATTCCTGAAAAAAATCACATTCTGAAGAGGAAGTAGCCAGGCTGTAGATATCTATATCTATAATTATACGGCTTGTTTCTGTCTGTCTGTCTGTCTGTCTGTCTGTCTGTCTGTCTTTCTTCACGATGCACGGCCAAAGTTCTCGATGGATCTGCTTCAAATTTGGTGGGCATATTCAGGTAGACCCCGGACACAATCTGCGCGATGAAAATTTTCAACACGTGCTCTCAGCGCGCAGCGCTGAACCGATATTGGTTTTTCTGTACATCCATTCCCAGTAACTCTTCCTTATCTTCTCCAGTGTTTTGCGCGTTTATCTCCCTTCCTTCGTGTGGCGTCAATCGCGTACGGTGCGCCCGGCGAAGCCGGGTCAGGCGAAGCCGGGTACCCGGCGAAGCGGGTATTCATCTAGTTTGGCATATCTCTGATTGGAAGAATGCTCTTATTGCATGTTAAACGCCTGGAGAGATCTTTGGTGGTTTACAGGATCGTAAACGCGGGGATAATGGTATATTTTAACGAAGATTTGTTGCCGTTTTAGGTAATTGACTTGAGCCATTGCTTTGAAAGTTAAAGGCACAGTCCTTCCACTGACATCAGTTAGGAAAGGTTTCTCAGAACTGCCCGGGTTCTTAAATGGGCAACGACCAACCCATAATAATAATAATTGTCAGTAAGTACTGGTGTCACATGACTGATGTGAACCAGTTGATTGGCTAATGGCGATGCGCTAAAACTGTTAGCGCACTCTTGGAGTGCGCTAACTTTTCCACAGAGCGTATTCTTCCGCCCTTTGCCTGAGCGAGACTGTGCTCTCATCCTCAGAATTAATTAATGACATGTAGCTTATATTCTCCACAATACCAAAATACCATAAATTTCCTGCTTCTCAATTAAAGCAGAAGTGGGTTTTTTCTGACAGATTCCATGTGCCTGTGCCACAGGTAGCAGACTAGATTTCACTGAAATACGACTGCCTCAGTTCAGTAAATGAATGGTTTCCGAATTATTATTTCAAGGCAACAACAATCGGAATCGAAAACGTGTCGGGTTAAGAACGTTCTTACCATGTATAAAACTTATTACCAGCCTACCTCATGCGTGCAGACGAGCAATTGTTGTTTTTGAAATGAGACTGCAGTGCAGTGCCGTGGTTCGCTTGCCCTAGCCGCCCTAGCAGACGACATAAACCTCGCAGCAAATTAACATGTTGGGCAAATGTGAACAAACAAACGATGGGGACATAATACGTGTAGGGTTCACAGCATTCTTACGGTTCATATATAATAGTACCAGTCTCCCCGATGAGTCAAGATACACCACGAGAAACATACCACATTTACTTTGAAAATCCGAGTCTGCTAACCGCGTACCGTGGCCTTGGCCGGAGTCAATTCAAGGGGCAACACTCTGCACAGTCAATCTGTCGAAGCTCGATGAAGGAATCGCGAAGAGCACAGTCCTTTCTCCGAGTTTAAATGAGGTCTCTATGAAAGATCATCACTTTTTAGCTTAACGCTACACTGGAATTTACCAACAGAAATTAAAACAAGAGTTTGCGTGTGACGAAAGCACGACACACTTGAGACAGCCCACACAAAAGTAGATCCAGTGACACAAACCTGACCACACAGTTACGCCTATCCAAATGCGCGTTGCAAAATGTGCGTTTTGAATCTTCTTTTTTCTCTGGCGGTACTGACAATATCGTTATTGAAACAATCCCAGTGCACTAAGGGATTTATAGAGCAAATCTCAAAAATAATTATTGAACTCAGCGCTATGCGCTTCGTTCAATAATGAATTTTCTCGATTTGCTCTATAAATCCCTTAGTGCACTGGGATGTCTCAATAACTTAAATAATAATAATAATAATAATAATAATTGTCAGTAAGTACTGGTGTCACATGACTGATGTGAACCAGTTGATTGGCTAATGGCGATGCGCTTAAATCTGTTAGCGCACTCCTGGAGTGCGCTAACTTTTCCACAGAGCGTATTCTTACACCCTTTGCCAAAGCGAGACTGTACTCTCATCCTCAGAATTAATTAATGACATGTAGCTTATATTCTCCACAATACCAATGATTATGACCATAAATGTCCTGCTTTTCAATTAAAGCAGAAGTGGGTTTTTTTCTGACAGATTGCATGCGCCTGTGCCGCCCACAGTTGCACTGATCTAAAAATAGAACCCGCTGTGTCTAATTTTTCAGTTTCGACTTGCGAAGATTCCTCTCATAATTATGCCATGTTGGTGGCATGTACCTTATTATCCACATTACCAAATGATGAGTTAGTATACAATTCCCAGCAGCTAACAGAAAACACAAGTGTTATTCCGATAACGTCGCAGCTAGATCAGCACGTAGCAGACTACACTGAAATACGACTGCATCTGTTCAGTAAATGAATGCTTTCCGTTTATTTTAAGGCAAGAACAATCGGAATCGAAAACGTGTAGGGTTTAGAACGTTCTTACCACATATAAGACTTATTACCAGCCTGCTTTATGTGTGCAGACTCAGTGCAATGGGACGAGCAATTTTTGTTTTTGAAATGAGACTCAGTGCAATAGCCTAGCAGACGACATAAATCCCGCTCAGCAAATTAACATGTTAGGCAAATGTGAACGATAAAACGATGGGGATATAATACGTGTAGGGTTCAGAGCATTCTTACCGTTCATATTTAGTACCAGACTCCCCGATGAGGGAAGATACCACACGAAAAACATGCCACGTTTATTTTGAAAATGGGCTTTCCGTCGACCTTGGCAAGGGGCACAACTCTGCACAGTCAATCTGTCGAAGCTCGATGAAGGTTTCGAACCGCAAATAACTGAAAGCACAGTCCTTTCTCCGAGTTCAAATGAGAGAAAGATCATCACTGTTTAGCTTAACGCTACACTGGAATTTACCAACAGAAATTAAAACAAGAGTTTGCGTGTGATGAAAGCACAACACACGAGACAGCCCACACAAAAGTAGATCTTCTATACGACCTGACCACACAGTTATGCCTATTCAAATGCGCGTAGCAAAATGTGCGTGTTGTATCTTCTTTTTTCTCTGGCGGTACCGACAATATCGTTATTGAAACAATCCCAGTGCACTAAGGGATTTATAGAGCAAATCTCGAAAATAATTATTGAACTCAGCGCTATGCGCTTCGTTCAATAATGAATTTTCTCGATTTGCTCTATAAATCCCTTAGTGCACTGGGATGTCTCAATAACTTAAATAATAATAATAATAATAATAATAATAAAACATTCTTTTATAGCGCTGTTCACCGCCGAATGGCAGTCTCATGGCGCTTTACATTAGACAATAAAATGTAACATTTTACATAAAAAGTTTTCATCACTACTAGAAATACAAAGAACTCAACATCCTGGCTACTTCCTTTGCAAGGAGGTGATTTAAAAAAAATGATTTGGTGACACTAGTGGCTGAACACAAAATTAATTCATAAGAAGTAGGATTTTTCTTTGAATTAATTTCTGAACGGACGCTACAGTCAATCTCCCCAAGTCCCACTCTGCACATAAAGCACACTCCAAATTGAAGCGTTCAGCTTTTGAACACCCTTTTTGTAACCAGTTTTAAACACAGTTTGACATAGCAGCCTACATACAGGGTGACCCCCAAAAAAGAGTACCCAAACAAAACGTCATAAATTGAACAAAAATAAAGCAATCTTCATAAAATTTATTTACACACACAAGTAGCCTCTGCATGATTTGCACAGAAAATGTTAGCGTTCTAGCTTGTCTTTCAGGAAAGTTATGCTCATTCTACAGAACATGCTCCAAATGGCCTCCCCCGGATTTAAATCCCCCAGATTTCTATCTTTGGGGGTTCATGAAAGACAACGTCTACAGGAACAACCCACAGACTGACGGACAATCACAGAACTCAAGAGAGCCATCACAACAACCATTCGCGGAATCTCGCAACAGGAGTGTGTGCGGGTGATTGATAACTTTGCGCGGCGAGTTCAAGTTTGCCTGCAGCGGCGCGGAGGCTATTTGGAGCATGTTCTGTAGAATGAGCATAACTTTCTTGCAAGACAAGCTGGAACGCTAACATTTTCTGTGCAAATCATGCAGAGGCTACTTGTGTGTGTAAATAAGTTTTATAAAGATTGCTTTATTTTTGTTCAATTTATGACGTTTTGTTTGGGTACTCTTTTTTTCGGGTCACCCTAATCCACCCTGTACCTCTACTAGCACAAGGTAGCACTAGTGTTCAAATGAACACTAGTGTTTACCGTGTGCTACCGTTTGCCTCAACCATATCACACTGTGTTCAAGACTGGTTACTGATAGGGTGTTCGAAAGTAGAAGACTACCATTCAGAGTGCACCAAGGTTGTTGATTTGGGGTATGTGACCTCATGGGCGGATGACCTTAACCGGGGGCGGATCCAGGGGCCCGGATCCCCCCCCCCCCCCTAGCCTAAAAAACAAAAAAGAGAAAAAAACAAAATGTGAAAATAAAGAAAACCTTATGGCTCAGATTGCACCATTTTTCTTGATTTTTATCAAAATGTTTCCGGGGGGGGGGGGGGGGGGGGCATGCCCCCGGACACCCCTGGGAGCCGGCCTTTCTTTTCTAAGTGGCGATTTCAGAAAGTAGTTGGGTAATTTGTTGGCTCAGGTTACACCAGATCGGTCAATTGTCCTTGTTTTGATCTAAATTTGTCTTCTTAAATTACATTTTTTGGAAGGTGTATTAGGGGAAGTTTCTTGGCTCAGATTGCACCAGTTTTCTCCATTTTCCTTGTTTTTATCAAACATGTTCGGAGGGTGGGGGGGTAGGGGGGGGGGGGCATGCCTCCGGACCCCCCTAGGAGGTTCGAACGCTTCACGCCCTCAACTAATCGCTTCGCGTCGTCGAATTGTCCCTAAACAAATTTAAAAAATGGACCCCCCCCCCTAAATATGATGTGATCCGCCCCTGTTAACCCCTGTAGAAACCGGGATTGATCTGAGATGGTGAGTCGAACCGTTAACACGAGGAGGAGTGTGTCTTTAACCTGCCTGCATCTAAAATTGTGAGCGAATTCGTTTTCATGTCAAGAAATGTGCTGTCAACCACCACAGATGATTGACTCTTGTCTTAGACGACTCTGAAAACACGTATCCACATTTTAACTCATTGTCTCCCAGGTACGGATATATCCGTCCCCACCCATATGACTCTATCTGACCAGGTACGGATATATCGCTCAGACTGAATGAATTATTGTTATACTCAATCACCTCATCTTGTTTTTGTACTGTCATTGACATGTTCGTCTATAAAATTAAAGACTTTTCCCATGTGCTTGTAGTAATTAAGGTCCATATATGGCTGCATTCTGGTGCTCCTTAAAATATTCTTCATTCAATTTACTGTGTGTGTGTGTATTTTTTCTGGAGGTGTCTGTACTTGCGTGTGTGTGTGTGTGTGTGTGTGTGTGTGTGTGTGTGTGTGTGTGTGTGTACACTGACAGGTTCTGTCTCTCGTGTATCTCAATGTTATGGCAAGTTTTGCTGGTGACAGTACATTTAGAAGAAGGATGCTCATATAGATTATTTTCTGTGATTTGCAAAAGTACATAATTTTGTACATGTACCTACTCCTTTATAAATCAACTGGAAAATAAAAGCTTTTGCTGGTGTTTCTATTCCGGCGAGAGTGCGTTTTTATGTGCAGGTTGCAAGTGTGTGTGTGTGTGTGTGTGTGTGTGTGTGTGTGTGTGTCTCTCTCTCTCTCTCTCTCTCTCTCTCTCTTTCTCTCTCTCTCTCTCTCTTTCTCTCTCTCACTCTATTATAAGAAGTGTAGTCAATCAACAACAAACAAGACACATAAAAAACAAAAAAAACAATGAACACTCTCTTCTACAATTGCACAGTAATAGTTACAGCAGCGGCAACAACAAAAAACACTATCAAGAAAGCACACCATTTTATTCCAAAACTGTACATATCACAATAAAAAACCCAAGAAAGGTAGATTGTTGGAACGTTTGTTATTGTACAAACATTGATAAATGGATTTGTAAATATCACAGACTAAATAATGCCTGGTATGGCACATTTATAAATAAGGCAGATCCGAAGAAACAAGCAGCCGAGAAGGTCTAAACGCCCAACTTGAGCCTCCCGTAAACCATCACAGATACTGTCAGGCTTTTACACACAGTACAAACACCCTTTCATTTAAACACTCACCGCTTGAGAACATCCTAGGTGCCCTCCGTAAAGAGCGAGCAATTTTCAAAGAATTTATTTTTGTGTGGTTTATCTTACCCCTGAGCCATCGTGAACCCGTGTGATCCAGTTTCCCTTTTTCACAATGTAGTCGTCAGTTTGTAATTCGCTGTGAGCTTATCTGCAATAGCACGTTATTATGTACCTCTGACTATGCACAAAACAAACGGCTGTGGTTCACAAGAACTCTAGCGATGGCTTTTGACTGTTGAGAGGAATTGGCGATGCCAATAAACCGTCGTCTGCTACGAGAACCACGACCTTGTGTGACCCTGCTTCCGGGTTTTTCTTTTTTCAAACTTTCAAAACTTCGAATTGTACTGATCTTGTCTTGATGAAAAAAGAAATCTTTTATGATTTAAGAATGTTTGTGTAACAAGCTGTCAATTTATTATTTAGATTTTAAAAGTTAGGTCTAGCGCCAAAACGCACCACGGTCCGATTGTGTGAGGAGACAATCCGCAAAATTAATTCTTTGAAAATTGCTCGCTCTTTACGTAGGGCACCTAGGATGTTCCCGTTCGGTGAGCGTTCAAACGGAAGGGTGTTTGTACTGTGTGTAAAAGCCTGGCAGCATCTGTGATGGTTTACGGGAGGCTTACTGTGCCTTTAATGAAGGGTCAAAGTACATGTAATTTAAATAAAGGTAAATACCACTGTAAGCATTGAGCTGAAGATTGCTGGTTAAGTTTCACCGAAGAAACCACTTTTTTCCCCTTTGGCGGGTTACTGTGTCGTCCAATGACAATGTGCTTTAAAGTGTGTGTGTTTAGGGGTGGTGGGGGTGTTGGTTTTAGAGGTGGGGGCTAACGAAATTAAAGAGGAAAGGAAAATTATGCGCCTGACTGTCGCTCTTTCACTCCCCCTCTTCTCCCCACCCCAACTTTTAAAATTATTTTTATAAAGGCACTTAAAGTATTTCAACAGCATGATAAACTTAATAAGGGCTTGATTTCTTTTGTAAAGTCCTCCTATCTGAACAATGTTAACCGTTTGCACCGAGAAGTGCTAAAGCAAGGCTTTCAAAGCATATCTGTGCACATCGAAAAAATACTGCCCAATACTTCTTTAGTCGAGTGAAACCAAAAAAAGATCAATCACACTTACATCATGTATCATGCTTACTTGAATAAAACCTTGTTTAAACCAACAACACAGCATTAAATTCTCTAAATTACTACGTTACGTCCAGCAGCACACACAAAATAAAGATAAATTAATGCATATATATATATATATATATATAACCCACTAGTGCAGATCGTCAAAACAGTATCAAACTACAAGGCTACCAATCTTCAGATTAATTCTTACATTGTCAAAAAATAAAATAAACATTCATAATGAAATCCCACTTGGGCCTAAAAGTTAAAAAGCATTGAAGTCCATAATAGTGCGTTTAGATACAAATACAAGTGTTTATCTTTTTAATTTGTATTTCAGTTTAAAGCCTTCATGTACATAAGAAAAAAACACGTACAAAAGTAAAGATTGTTTCACACGCGCACGCGAGACAGACACAGTAAAAAAAAAAAAAACTAAAAAAAAACATGAGCACATCAAAACACTGTAACAATTCTGTCCATCTCGATCACGGACATGTTGATCACAGAATCTTAGATATTTGTACGGACGGATGTAGTCATAGATTTACGCTGATTTCATCAACAATATTTGATGAACGGAATTTGCCATAAGTTCAAACTTATTTCATCAGCAATATTTCATGGACGGATTTTCTCCCATAAATTCTCTCTTGTTTTATCAATACTGAATGGGCGGATTTAACCATACATTTACTCTCATTTCATGACATACAAATGGACGGATTTACAGCCTTAGAATTACACTCATTGAATCATGAATACTTTATTAACGGATTTAGCCATTAGCTCCCACTTTTTTGTTATTAACAAGATTTTATGGACGGCAAACCCAGAGAAAAACAAACAAACAAACAAACAAACAAACAAACAAAAACAAACAAACAAACAAACAAACAAACAAATATAATCAAGATAACCAAAATAAATTAGTATGACAAACATTTTATTTTATTTTAAGTTACGGTTACTCACTTTAATAGAATTTGTGTAAACTGACTTGCCAAACAAAAACTAGCATTTTTATCATCAAGATTTTTTTCTCCAAACCGGCTTTAGAGCTACGATTGCTAAGAAAACAAAACTGAAGAAACACAGGAGCGAAAAAAAATCAAATATACAATGGTTTCATTAATTTGAAGTTCACGTTCACAACTACTCCTTGTTCCTGCTTTTCTTTTTTTCGTCCTCTAGAAATGTTCCAGTGTTCCTACCATTTGCATATATTCCGAATGTTTAACACCTCAAACTATCTTCAGGTTGTTCGTGTACAGTTTGTCGTTGTCATTACTCCATGGCGACAGTCAACATAAATGTGGTGTAGGGGTTGAGTAATATCGTGCATTTTTGCTGCACGCAGCTGGCTTTATTTTCAGCGCCTCGCATCGCGTAGCAGCTCATTTAATGAGAAACCCATAAACTAGCTTGCCAAACAGAAAGTTTTCGAAAGTGAGGCATGCAATGCGCATGCGATTGGCTGTCGGCCGGGAATCAAAACTGCATCAGAAGAGAAATGGAATCACTGTCTATTGAGCGCTTGGGGCGGGGACATTAAGCTCAGTTGGTAGCGCGCTGGATTTGTATTCAGTTGGCCGCTGTCAGTACGAGTTCAAAACCACGTTCGGCGGAAATTTATTTCTCAGAGTCAACTTTGTGTGCAGACTCTCTTCGGTGTCCGAACACCCCCCGTGTACACTACATTGGGGTGTGCACGTTAAAGATCCCACGATTGACAAAAGGGTCTTTCCTGGCAAAATTGCTTAGGCACAGTTAATAATTGTCTACCTATACCCGTGTGACTTGGAATAATAGGCCGTGAAAGGTAAATATGCGCCGAAATGGCTGCAATCTACTGGCCGTATAAAATTTCATCTCACACGGCATCATTGCAGAGCGCCTAGAACTGTACCCACGGAATATGCGCGATATAAGCGTCCTATTGATTGATTGATTGATTCTGGGGTGATAAACGCGAGACAACTCCTGTGATCTTGCCGCGAGGTTCCGTCTGTTACCATTGTCTTTTTACCGTATAAAATGCACGACTTACACACGAACTGTGACCAAAGCGACATGCTATTTGGGACCAATGCACGTTTTATTTCCTTTCTCGTGTGATCTTGCAGCGAGGTTCCGCCTGTTTCCAGCTGAAAGAAAGAAGGGGCATAACCTCACCAGAACCGCCCATTTGCTGCTGCGTGCAGTGCTTCGCTGCACAAGCCCATTAATAATACACATGTAAGATGATTGGCTTGCGGTCGCTGTAAATGGCGGTTTTGACAAAAATAATTGCTGTTTTTGCCATTCTGCAGCGAGTTATCACCTCGTGGACGGAAACGTTAGGGACTTTTTAAGGCACCTGAGTCGGGTCCCTGACCTAACAATTTGTCAAAACAATCGTGGCAACACTTTCTTGGCGACTGACGGGAGGAACATCTTGTGCTGATCGAGTTTATACTCGACGAACAGAGAACACAACAATTTCTGCAAGTGGCCATCCGAAAGTATGTGACTGAATTTTCGCGGCTTATAATTATACTCACACGAAATTTTCGCGCGGCTGCGCGTGCGTAGCAACAGTGTTCCAGGCATATGTGACGTTGACCCGGTGTCACGAACTGAAAACTCTGCCTGAACAATCCTTCTCATTGCGGCCAATGCGCATGCGCTAACATGGGGAGATTAATCAGGTCGTGAACAGGCCTAACCCTAACCCTTACCCTAATCCGAACCCTAACCCTAACCCATGGTTTGTTCGGTCAACTGAAAAGGTCGCAATTTTTAAGTCCAAGATTGGCGCATGCGCATTGAACCAATGAGAAGGATTGTTCAGCAGAGGTTTCAGTTCGTGACATCAGCCAATAAGACTTAGTGCATGTCCGTCTATCCTCAGCACAGTGGAACCTCTGTTATAAGACCCTCCATTTTAAGACTCCCTCTATAAACGACCTGACTTGTTTTAGACTTTGACATTATTGGGACTGTCAGTTTCATCATCATCATCAGTCCCCTGACTGTGGGAGTCGTTGGAGTACATGAGGACTGAGGAGGTCAGGGAAGCTCAGCTGCGTCCAGTCAGTTTATATCCATTTAAATATTATGTTAATATTAAGACGAACATTTTCCCACGGATTCTTGGAGGTCTTTAAATATAGAGGCATCAGTGTATTATGTACTGCAAAGGGGTTATAAGCTGATTACTGAAAAGGCTGAAGGGATGACAGTGAGCCTGGGTTGTTTTTCTCAACTGTCGCCGTTCTGAGGGAGGTTATCAAACGACAAAATGTACTGGATCAAACTGTAAATGTACCCTGTGTCCGAAACAATTTTCTGACCAGTAATCCTAAATGCCCTACACAGCGATATTTTGTAATTAATAAATGTATATAGCTAATGCAAAAATAGCCCCAAAAGTTAAATGTTAACCGTAACTCGTCAGAAACATACAGTTATTAGAGGGAGAGGAGGGTGAAGGGCGGGGAGCGAAAAGGGGGCCAAGAGAGAGAGAGAGAGAGAGAGAGAGAGAGAGAGAGAGAGAGAGAGAGAGAGAGAGAGAGAGAGAGGGCGAAGTGGGAGTGGGAGGGTCGGGACAGAGAGAGGAAGAGAGGGAGAGAGAGGGAGGGGAGAGCGAGGAGGGATAGAAGTGGGAGAGATGGGGTCGGGTAGAGAAAGAGATGATGAGAGAAAAACATTCTTGAGGTCTCTCCTTAGGGTGAGGTCCGATCACATGATGCTGCATCCGAGTCGGATTGCCATGACAACCAGTTGAAGCAGCAGAAAACACCCCGGTTTGGAAGCTGCATGGAAAAGGTCAAGATTTTGATTAGCGCTGACGGACTGTTTTGAAAGATCGTTAATGCGTTCATTATGATACTTAATTCTCTCTCCCTCCCCCCTTATACCGTCAAGCACACTCACACTCTTTAGAGGTATTTTTAATTATCAACGTGTTTCTATGTTACTCATCCATTTATCATTAATGTTAGAGCAATAAGGACTAAAAAAACAAGCACGCAACCACACAGAGACACACAGACATAAGCGCACGCAAGCAAGCAAGCACGCACGAACGCACGCGTGCAAACGCGTCCACACACACACACACACACACACACACACACACACACACACACACACACACTCCTCCCTCAATCCGATCTTTTGCTTCCCGCATCTTCGACAGCGCACGCGTGATACAAGAAGACGAATACAATGATATAAAGAGTAAAATGGGATTACGCTACCTCCTGAATCAAGACCAACAGTGGTTCCTGTCACAGTGGATGTCGTACTGGAATCTGTGGATCCAGTAGATGGCGTAGCGGAGTCTGTAGGTCCAGCAGATTGCGTAGCGGGGTCTGTAGGTCCAGTTGATGGAGTAACGGAGTCTGTGGATTCAGCAGATTGCGTAGCGGGGTCTGTAGGTCCAGTTGATGGCGTAACAGAGTCTGTGGATCCAGTAGATGACGTAACAGAGTCTGTGGATCCAGCAGATTGTGTAGAGGAGTCTGTGGATCCGGTAGATGGCGTAACAGAGTCTGTAGATCCAGTAGATGGTGTAACAGAGTCTGTGGATCCAGTAGATGACGTAACAGAGTCTGTGGATCCAGTAGATGACGTAACAGAGTCTGTGGATCCAGTAGATGACGTAACAGAGTCTGTGGATCCAGTAGATGACGTAACAGAGTCTGTGGATCCAGTAGATGACGTAACAGAGTCTGTGGATCCAGTAGATGACGTAACAGAGTCTGTGGATCCAGCAGATGTCGTATCGGAGCTTGTAGATCCAGTAGATGCGTCAGTGGTTGGTAAGGTTCCAGCGTTTGTTGCCTCCGACGTTGTAAGCTCAGTTGTCGCATCCGATGACGCTGTGTTTACTTCAGCTGTTCTGCCTGTTACAAAAGAGAATAACCCCTCTCAAACACTAGGGAAATTGCTCCCAGCTCATTCAACAATAAATTCCCTTGAAAAAATCTTATGTCATGAAAAACTCGTTCATTTTTGTTCTCTATATTTGCTTATAGAATGGTACATTTTGAATTCTGAAAGCGCTTAACTTCCTAACCGAACGGTCAACTGCACACAACAGAGGTGTCAAGATTCTTTCAGTTACAATGAACAGTATAAAGCATCTCATAATACTTTAATGAAATACGATCTTCCGTGATTTTTCCGAGTTTTAACCAAATGAAAGTCATTTTGTGTGAGTACAAATATGCAAGGGATACCGGCCTGTTTCTGCATACTTGACGTTATAGTCTTTCTTTCTTTATTTGGTGTTTAACGTCGTTGAGTGCCATGCTCAATTTAAATATTATTTTTTTAAGAGATTAACCCTTTCAATTGCAACAATTATCTACAAGAGGTCCCTGAAGCTCCATTAGTTAGCATGGGTTGGATTTGGCAGTCAAATAATTTCAATCACAATTTTCAATTTTCCGCCCATAATATTTTAATCCACCAAGAACTTCTCTTTCGTTTTTGCTCTCGTCTTCTTAACAACAAGTCTAAGACCTCGTTTTAAGGACGAAATTGTTGAAGAATTTGAAAAGTTTATGGTATAAATATATATATAAATGTTTGTGTGTGTGTGGAGGTCAGATCCACTTAAAATAAAACCAATAACTATGGAATATAATGTTAAAGGCAGGGCCGGACTAGGCGAAGAGGAGGGGGGGGGTTGCCAGTGGTGGCCCAGGGGGATGTCCCCCCTGGCGGCAGGGGCGGATCAGTTCATTTTATGGGTGTTTTTTTTCAAAAGTATATTGTGAAGATATGGGTGTGAAGGCGCGAAGCGCCGAGCCGACGGCGCGAAGCGCCTAGCTTGCTAGGGGGGTCCGGGGGCATGCCCCCCCGGAAAATTTTGAAAAAAAGGATGCAAAATGGTGCAATCTGGTGCATTCTGAGAATGATCATTACCAGTTTCAGGCAGCAGATTTTGTCACTGATTAATACCCCAAAAATTGAAACTCAATGTAAAATAAAGAAATGCATACCTCATTCAATATTTTTATTTTTTGGCTGGGGGGGGGGGGGGGTCCGGAAACCCTAGAACCCCCCCCCCCTCCTCGTTGTGGGGGTCAGGGGGCGAAGCCCCCTGAAGCTGATGGGTAGGTCATATTCTGAGATAGGAAAATGGTCGCTCCTGGAATGAAACGGCATAAAATAAGCAATAATTAAAAAAAATTAAATAAGTAAGGTACATGTTTAGGCTAGGGGGGGGGGGGGGGTTGCGCAACCCCCATAACCCCCCCGGTAGTCCGGCCCTGAAAGGCACAGTAAGCCTCCCGTAAACCATCACAGAGCTCCCCGAGCGTCTACATACAGTACAAGCATACTTCCAGTTGAACGCTCACCGAACAGGAACATCCTGGCTGCTTTCTGTCGAGGGTGAGAAATTTTCAAAGAATTTATTTTCGTGGACTTGCTCCTCTACAACAATGGCGCCTCGTTTTGGTGCTGGACGGCTGTTATGAATATTCACTGAATATCGGAAATCACGCCCGGACAGTAAGCCTCTCGTAAACCATCACAGATACTGTCAGGCTTTTACACACAGTACAAACACCCTTCCATTTGAACGCTCACCAAACGGGAACATCCTAGGTGCCCTACGTAAAGAGCGAGCAATTTTTAAAGAATTAATTTTGTAGATTGTCTCGAACACTTGTTGGACGCATCCTGAACTCAGGTCAAAAATGAGTTACTTCCCTTCGGGTCTCATTCTATCGATGTAAACTGGCCATAGCCGTGGATCGATGATTATCAGAATGTTTTTGGACCGTGGTGCGTTTTTGCGCTAGACCTAACTTTTAAAATCTAAATAATAAATTGACAGCTTGTTACACAAACATTCTTTAATCATAAAAGAATTCTTTTTTCATCAAGACAATATCAGTACAATTCGAAGTTGTGAAAGTTTGAAAAAAGAAAAGCTCGGAAGCAGGGTCACGCAAGGGTCGTAGCAGACGACGGTTTATGCATATCGCCGTTCCTCTCAACAGTCAAAAGCCATCGCTAGAGTTCTTGTGAACCACAGCCGTTTGTTTCGTGCATAAAAACGTGCTATTGTAGATAAGCTCACATCGAGTCGCATTCAAATGATTAACTGACGACTACATTGTGAAAAAGGGAAACTGGATCATACGGGTTCACGATGGCTCAGGGGTAAGATAAACCACGCAAAAATAAATTCTTTGAAAATTGTTCGCTCTTTACGAAGGGCACCTAGGATGTTCTCAATCGGTGAGTGTTTAAATGAAAGGATGGTTTACGGGAGGCTTACTGTGCCTTTAAACAAAAGTAAAGCAGAATTGAAAGCAAATTTCCGTCAATAATTGAAAAGAAAAAGAAGTTTGAACCTTTTCTTTTGGATCAAGTCAACACTTCGATTAAAAACAAACTTATGAAGGAGTTTTAAAGCAGCCTTCAAAAGCTTGAAAACAAGCTTTAAAGTGAGTGTTACAACTGCATGGACTTAGGAAGGACAAGAGTCGACTCATGTGTGGGCTTACCAAGCAGAAAAAACGACAAGACTGACTAACATGCAACATACTTCTGTAACTAGCTATAAACAAGTCGCGTAAGGCGAAAATACAATATTTAGTCAAGTAGCTGTCGAACTCACAGAATGAAACTGAACGCAATGCCATTTTTCAGCAAGACCGTATACTCGTAGCATCGTCAGTCCACCGCTCATGGCAAAGGCAGTGAAATTGACAAGAAGAGCGGGGTAGTAGTTGCGCTAAGAAGGATAGCACGCTTTTCTGTACCTCTCTTTGTTTTAACTTTCTGAGCGTGTTTTTAATCCAAACATATCATATCTATATGTTTTTGGAATCAGGAACCGACAAGGAATAAGATGAAAGTGTTTTTAAATTGATTTCGACAATTTAATTTTGATAATAATTTTTATATATTTAATTTTCAGAGCTTGTTTTTAATCCGAATATAACATATTTATATGTTTTTGGAATCAGCAAAAGATGGAGAATAAGTTAAGCGTAAATTTGGATCGTTTTATAAATTTTTATTTTTTTTTACAATTTTCAGATTTTTTATGACCAAAGTCATTAATTAATTTTTAAGCCACCAAGCTGAAATGCAATACCGAAGTCCGGGCTTTGTCGAAGATTACTTGACCAAAATTTCAACCAATTTGGTTGAAAAATGAGGGCGTGACAGTGCCGCCTCAACTTTCACGAAAAGCCGGATATGACGTCATCAAAGACATTTATCAAAAAAATGAAAAGAACGTTCGGGGATTTCATACCCAGGAACTCTCATGTCAAATTTCATAAAGATCGGTCCAGTAGTTTAGTCTGAATCGCTCTACACACACACACACACAGACAGACACACACACACACACACACACGCACATACACCACGACCCTCGTTTCGATTCCCCCTCGATGTTAAAATATTTAGTCAAAACTTGACTAAATATAAAAAAGAATAACTTAAGTTAAGATTGTTTGGGATATACTCAATACTTCTATAAAAATAAAAATAAAAGCAAAAATTGTTTATGTTGAGTTTTAAAACTGCATGAATTTTCTTTTATACTTACCAAGTAGAAACACGACGAAACAGAACAACAGAAATTTCTTTGTTTGGCCCATTTTCGCTCAAAAGGAGTGAAAGACTTTTTTCTGCGACTAACTTGAACAGTCACCGTCGAACTGAAGCTTGGACAGAGAATGGCGTAGATTCTCATACACAAATTATACTTGCCTCATCACTAGTCCTAGCAACCGGTTGCCCGGAGCAACGCACACACAACAAAACGAGGATTTTGCAAGTTTGGGCAATGCAGTAAAAGGTGAAGTATTGAGAAACAGCCGACACACGCAAACAAACTGTAGTCATTTGCATATCAGATGACGGTAGATGTATGTGCTTGGTTTATCCATTTATGAAGCCTATGCTGTGCGTATGCCTGGCACAATACGTACAACGCACCTTCCGACGTCATAGTGGTGTCATTCATCAACACGTTTGAACATGAACCGCCCCTGTGACAAAATTACTTTCAACATCGTTGCGTTGCGTCGGGGCCGGCCACTTGAAATCGAGATGGCACTAACAAAATGTACCGATCTTTTAACTTCTCATGGGAACGACAGCCTCCAAAAGCTTTGAAAACAAGCTTTAAAATGAGTGTTTCAAGTGCATGGACTTGGAAGGACAAGAGTCGACTCATTTTTGTGAAAAATTTGCAAAGAAAAATAGCTTCAGCTGATTTCTTTATTTAGTTTAAACGTCAATTAAAAACAACCTTCAAGGGAGTTTTGGAACTGATAGAACTTTTTTTCACACTTACCAAGCAGAAAAACGACAAGACAGACCAACATGCAACATACTTCTGTAAACAGCTATAAAAGAAAGATGTACTCAATACTTCTTTAAAAAAAAAAAAAAAAAAAAAAAATAAAAAAACTTTTAAGTTGAGTTTGTTAATCAAAATTCTGCCTGAAATTAAAATTGTAATAACAGACACACAATTTTTAATTTTTTTTTTCAACATGGTTTTATTTCTTTTTGGTACAAATATGACATGACAACAACATCAGACATCAACATCAAATAACATCAGACATACAAGACTATGCTATATGTATCTTCAAAAATAGGGAAAAAAACACCAAACAACAACACCAACAGGAAGGCACAATAAAACGTACAATGACATAGCCCATATTCAACACA
>NC_090251.1:37116023-37159206 GCF_037325665.1 Littorina saxatilis | reverse complement strand
TTGAGCTACTTAACAGAGGACTCCTTGGTTTTATTACATATACTTTGGTTAACTTTAATTATTTGATAAATAATTATAATACAGGACAACTCCCCCATCAAATGTAGAAATGTCGTCTGCAATTTTATTTTGTATACTGCATATTTTAAAAGGCTATTTTTGTGCACAAAACATGCATCTGCAGGGAGCTTTAGAGGGTGAAGTTAGGATCTATTATGGGGCATGCAGCACCACACCCATTTTGTGTGTGTGTATTTTGTGTTGACACATAAGACACTGTCATTCCAGCAGAAACCTGTGATGATGCACATTTTATTGCAGTAACCAGCTGAAATTGTATGTACGTTGTTATGAAATTGACAAATGATCCCTGCTTTGCAATCCTGGGTTAATGATATTGCCAAAATTAAAACGTGGAGGAAAAAGTGAGTGAAACCTATTCTTGTGGTGGTGGTGGTGGTGGTGGTGGTGGTGGTGGTGGTGGTGGTGGTGTGTGTGTGTGTTGGTTAGTGTGTGTGTGTGTGTGTGTTTGAGTGTGTGTTAAACAAACAACAACGACAAACAACACCAAACTAAATCAAACAAGCACAACAAAAACAAATGACACAAAAACTGACAAAAATCAGAATATCAACTGAGGAGAAAAAAACAGTGGCTGAATGCAATACTTATTATAAACTTAAAAAGTAAAAGTGTGCGTGTGGATGTGTGCGTATGTTTGAGTGTTTTAAAACAAAAAACAACAAACCTAAATTAAACAAGCACAACAACAACAACAAAACAAACGTGGAAAAATTCTGAATATTAACTGAGGAAAAACAAACAGTGCCTGAGTACGAGACTTATTATCAGGGAAACAACGGCAAAACTCGCAATGTCGTATGGAATAAGGTAAAAGATGTAAATCATGGTTTACAGAGAACATCAGTACTGAGTTCTGTCATGTTTTATTTTCTCCAGAGTGTGATGTCTGCAGAATGATCGATACAAAAAGCAGTGTCTCCAGTCATGGCCATATGCTGCTTTCCTAATTTTTGCTTTGCACTATTTTTGCTTTGTGCACATATTTGAACCTTGTGGTGCTATGATTCGGTTCTTAAAAGAAAATTATGACTCACACTCACATACAATCCTTGTTTTTGAATGTTTTAAAACATTGCTGCTTTCTGCTTTGAGCCTGGAGGAACAAAATGACTCTGAAGCCGGACTGCCGAGAGGAAGAATGAGAGGGAAAAGAACACGCAGCCATGAAAACACACACAACTCCCTGACAGATAAACTGCTTATGTTCCAAAATCAAGAATCTTTAAGTGCGCACGCACGCACACACACAAACACACACGCGCGCGCGCGCGCACACAGAGAGACTCTCCTCGTGGAAGTAAACTTATACTCGAACTTGAAAGTAAGTATAAATGTTTGATACGAAATAAACCTGTGATAAAAGTCTTTTTATAAATCATCGGTACCAACAAAATTGTCACAACACGTAAAAGGACATACTGTAGTTTCAAATTAGTAACAATCTAAGCCATTTTAATCAGCACTGGTGTCCGGCAAGCACTAACAGATATAACAGCACGTGTATGCATCTTGAAGTAATAAGACCTTGAAGTAGGCCTAGAGTTTACACTATGCATTACTATGTAATGCTTTAATTCAGCTGCCTAACTGTGGAACTTTGCAAATGTGTGAGGACCGTTTCACAAAACAGACAAAACACCCTCTCAGTTATTTACACAAATCAGTTCCAGAATGTGCGTGTTCCTTTTCTGTCTCTACAAATTAATGTTATCTGGGGGGAAAACGAATCATTGTCGCTTCCGCCCTCAGTTATAATTGCCTGAGCATAATAGGAAATGCAACAGGTGTAGTCTTCGGCCTGATTTTTAGTCAAGATATTTCGACACAGAATGTTTCTTTCTTTTTTCTTTGTATGTTCACAAGCTCACATACAATCATTTATGCAACACTGACAATAAGACCAGACCAGAGTTGTGATTGAAATGGGCAGTTTATTTAATAAAGCTCCAGAATGAATAAAAATACATGACAAAATAAGGTGGTCCCGCTGTACAAAGCCGGTTACCAAACACACACACACACCAACACACACAAACACACTCACGCACGCACACACACACACACACACACACACACACACACACACACACACACACACACACACACACACACACACAGAGTAACATTGTACAACTTACTGTCACATTCAAGCGGGAACACCAAACAAAACGTATCATCAAATGAAACAACATTTTAAGTGGTCAAGCAGATGACCACAAACCACACTTGAAATCTTCACATTTTAACACTTTCTCCTGTATCCATAAAAGTCATTTATGCTGACTAGATAATGACATCAATAAAACCATTCCCTTTTTTATTTTAAAGAAAAACAAGAAAATTAAAATAACGCAAAGAACTGATGCTCAGTAAGGTTGGGTATCGATCTCAAATGTGTGCATAGCTAATTACATGTAACCGGCATGGACTGGGGCTAGAATTAACCTTTCTGTCAGGCAACTCGGCCTCTAATTGGTTTTATATTGTCTGATCCCCCTCCAGAAAAAAAAACAATACCATTTGCCCCGTGCTTCTGCGCCCACAAAAAATATTCGGGAATAAGAAAAGTTCAAATTTTAGGCACCCCACATACAACCTTAATTGTCAGTCAATTACTTTACTGCAATCAACGTTGATTTTAAAGTACCATGTCATTATTATTTTGGAGATAGATTTGAAAAAGTCCATAATTGCAGACTGCGTATTGCATACCTGTCAAGTACTTTTGGCCTCTGACCATAGTAAATGGCATAAGAAACCATAGTTGGGGATCAAAAACCATAGTTAATGCGTGGATCAGGATGTGGTTAAACGCACAAATTCAACTTCTCACGCATACACACTAAACCAATCAGATTGGTTTTCACAAACTAAAAGTAAAACACATAAATTCCTTTCTACACAAACTGCTCTTTATTTACCACTAGCCTACATGTAATACATTTACACTGCACTCTTGTTCGTTCATTTTTTTTGTCACTTGTCACTTGTGTTCTTTGTTGTATTCATCTGTGCAAATCTTTGCTTTGTCAATCATGCTGCCAGTCACCTTAAAATCATGGCAGCATGCATCAGAGTTAATTTTGACCTGTAAGAAGGCAGTCAGTGTGTCAGCTCCCAGACTGTGATCCAGCACTTGAAGGTGTTGCAGGGTTTCACTGCCAAATGGAAATTTATTCAACATTTTCCTCACACAGGCCATGTAGAACTGGCGCACATCATGCCAGAACTTCTGTTGTGTGGCTGGTGCAAGCTCCTCCTCAGAAATGAATGAACGGCAGTCCATGCCAGCCAAAAAAAAAAAAAAAAAAAAAAAAAAAAATTTTTTTTTTTTTTAATGCTGAAAATGCGTATGGTTTGAGGTATACGACGTAGGACCCAAAAAAACACCGAAAATCCGTAAGAATTACGCAGAATGCGTAGGACTTGACAGGTATGGTATTGGTTTGAGTGATTTGAATTTTGATTTATGTGAGCGGCACCTCAAGGATTGCCCCAAATGTGAGTGCGGTTACCCAAGGGAGACTGCTGAGCACTATTTGTTGCATTGACCCTTGTGTAGAGATGTACGATTATTGTCAATTGATAACTGATTATAAGTTTATTGAAATATTATTGAAAGGCATCCCGCAATATTCCCGGAATGTCAATCAGACCATATTCATAACTGTACAAGAATTTATTAAGACAAACAGGCATGTTCCGTACATGAGCCTCTACATTTTATTCATAATGTTCATTTGACACTGTCATGAGACAAATGCTGCCTGACCAATTGTTCTTCGTAATTTCTCTCGTGTTTTGTGTCCTTGTTTCGACTTATCGATTATGGCCCAATCGTTATGTAATTTAGTGCCATTTTCGCCGATCACAAAATGTATTAACTTTGCGTGTGTGTCTTCTGTGCATTTAATATTATTGTGACGTGACCCACTCTTCCAACATTTCTGGCGCTCCAAGTCTTCGTCGTCCTTTTTTTTCCCCTTATGCTGAATTCTGTTCTCTCGTACCCCATTTCTTTTTGTTTCTTGTTTTTACCCCCACCAAGTTCTGTACTACCACCCCCTCCCTTTTTTGATTGCTTGCGCATCAGGTTTGTCTGTTTGTTTTCGTTGTCTGAAATGAGTAAATGTATCTAGTCCGCCATCATGCTAAACTTTGTTATGTACATACCAGGATGACTTAAAATAAGCATTTATGCTTGAGTTATCTTAAAAAAACAATGCATTGTTTCTGTCATGATAACAAATTGAATAAAGTTTTGTAAACCAATGGACTGATTATAGTTGACCCTGATATGTGATTACGGGATAGTGTCACGTTAATTTATTTCTACTTTCACTTGTACTTTTGTACTTAAAACAAATCACTGAAATGTAAAAGTTATTTTTCTTTCCATTGTGAAGTGTCGTCAGTCTCCTCAAGGTAATGCAGTCAAACTCAACCAAAAGTTGGAGGGGCTTCTTCATACTTTCAGTGTGTGTGTGTGTGTGTGTGTGTGTGTGTGTGTGTGTGTGTGATTTCTTTTGACACTATGCACGTTTCAAAGTGAGTATAGTGCGCTTCCCAAGCATAAAACGGTGCATGACTCTGGATTTGCGTCTGAGATATTGACACATCACTGTGAGAAAAAGCGTTAATGAAAAAAGAAGACTATTTATTTTCCTTGAGCATTATCTTAAAGTGGTGTGCCAAAAACTTTTAAATTTAAAAATTCAATATTTAACTTTAGGAAAAGCACTGTAGAGAGAAACCCACGCTTGTGTGTTCAGAATAGTCTCCATGTGGTATCAATATAAATGATTCAAATGTATGGAAGAGAAGCTGTTTCTGCTGGATTAATACACACACACAATTGTGCACTCACACATAAGCACGCATGCATGCTCACACACACACACACACACACACACACACACACACACACACACACAGAAACAACAAATTCATTATGACAAAACCAAATACGAAGTCCTATTTCACAAATTTTATATCTTCTCCTTTTCACCATATACAAATACAGTCACGGAGTACATTTATAAGGCTATATTTATGGGATAGAGCCACTTGTTAATTGTTTCTTGTTCACAAAAGCACTAATAAAAAAATTGCTCCAGGGGCTTGCAACGTAGTACAATATACTACCTTACTGGGAGAATGCAAGTTTCCAGTACAAAGGACTTTAACATTTCTTACATACCAATCAATATGAGGCTTATATTGCGCGTATTCTGTGGGTACAGTTCTAAGCTCAGGGATTTTATTTTAATTTCATTTTATGCAATTTATATCGCGCACATATTCAAGGCACAGGGATTTATTTATGCCGTGTGAGATGGAATATTGTTTTACACAATACATCACGCATTCACATCGGCCAGCAGATCGCAGCCATTTCGGCGCATATCCTGCTTTTCACGGCCTATTATTCCAAGTCACACGGGTATTTTGGTGGACATTTTGATGAAAATTTATCTATGCCTATACAATTTTGCCAGGAAAGACCCTTTTGTCAATCGTGGGATCTTTAACGTGCACACCCCAATGTAGTGTACACGAAGGGACCTCGGTTTTTCGTCTCATCCGAAAGACTTGAACCCACCACCTAGGTTAGGAAAGGGGGCAGAAAATTGCTAACGCCCTGACCCAGGGTCGAACTCGCAACCTCTCGCTTCCGATCGAGCGCAAGTGCGTTACCACTCGGCCACTGAGTGGAAGGTACACCAACACGATATTAGCACTCCAGATTTTTATCTCGCAGTTTTTCTGAAGGACTTTGCATTTGAAAACTATTCTCAGACAAAATCGCTGCCCTACACGCCACCAGGCGTGAAAGGCAAAACCTACTACTCAGACAAAATATGAGTTTAAACTGCAAGTACATGTACAGGGAGTCTGAAGGGTTCAAGTCGGATGAGATAGACTACTGTTGTGGCAATCTTCGAATTTGAAAATCATTTTTTTAAAAGAGTAAAACTCATAGTTCTTCTTCTTCTTCGCTCATGGGCTGAAACTCCCACGCTCACTCACAAATTTGCACGAGTGGATTTTTACGTGTATGACCGTTTTTACCCCACCATTCAGGCAGCCATACGCCGCTTTCGGGGGAAGCATGCAGGGTATTTTTGTGTTTCTATAACCTACCAAACTCTGACATGGGTTACAGGATCTTTTCCGTGCGCACTTTGTCTTGTGCTTGCGTGTACACACGAAGGAGGATAAGGCACTAGCAGGTCTGCACATAAGCAATGACCTTGGAGATCAGAAAATTCTCCACCTTTAACCTACCAGGCGGCCGCGATTTTGACTCATGACCTTCTGAATAGGAGGCCGATGTCTTATCCACAAAAACACCGAGCCCGTCCAAACTCCTAGTAAAAACAACAACTGCAAATCTGGGAGCAAAATGTGAACGGTTACAGTTTCAACTATCCTTCCCCTTTAAATCAGCATTTTTGGAAACCTAAACGAAAGAGTATTCAAGAACAACAGTCACGGATTCAGATTTAAAAAAACAAATGGTAACTATGCTTTTTGGAAATTCTTTCTTTAATTGGTGTTTAACGAAGGTTATATCGCGACAGGGAAAGGGGGGGAGATGGGATAGAGCCACTTGTTAATTGTTTCTTGTTCACAAAAGCACTAATAAAAAAATTGCTCCAGGGGCTTGCAACGTAGTACAATATACTACCTTACTGGGAGAATGCAAGTTTCCAGTACAAAGGACTTAACATTTCTTACATACTGCTTGACTAAAATCTTTACAAACATTGACTATATAAGAAACACTTAACAAGGGTAAAAGGAGAAACAGAATCCGTTAGTCGCCTCTTACGACATGCTGGGGAGCATCGGGTAAATTCAGACCTGGGAACCCCTGTTTTGCACTTAGAGTATTCTCAAACAAACTTGGTGTATTTTCAGAAAAATGAGCGTACTCCACACAGCATTTGAACATCCATGATTCAAACATGCTTCACACGCGTCCGCCACATCGTTAATTAAGTTTACCTATACATGTACATTCAAAACAAATCCTGACAAAAACTGTAATCATGTGTCAAAATACTGGATCGGCTTCAAGATGGGCTTGTGAATAAAAGTAGTCTAGGAATTTTTCTCGTCGTATTTTTTTCCCACTGACCGTACTGATTGTATTCTCGACAATCTTGCGTACAGAATACGGCGAAATCGTATGGGTTCCCAGGTCTGTAAATTCTTCCCCCTAACCCGCGGGGGGTCTTTTTGGAAATGCGCTTCAGACAAATGCCTTTGCACACGTTATGTTACTCACAGCAAAATGCAAGAATAATTGGGGACCATATGGGATGGGGCAAATTGGGAGGGAGCAATTCGGGACACCACCATATATATCTACCAAATATTTACAAATAGCTATCTTAGTACATGCATAACATGCTGTACCAATACACAATTTCTTTAAATAACTATGTAAGGATTATTGGCAGTCTCCCGGAGCATGTTTCACGCTATCCTGCGATCAGGACAAGCGACTGACTGTGATGTGTATGCTGTGCGGCGTGCGCTACATAAGAAACCTTTTTTTAAATTTGTATTAAATACAATCACCTGAGCCACGAATGGCTAGCTGACAGCGGCTATCTTTTACACAACAAATTCTGAACTCTGATGAACTCGTGACCGCTGATTTTTAAAGGCAAGGGGTATCATATTGTGCGCATGGCATACACATCCAAGTTGGTCGTTTGTCCCGATTGTGGGATACAGCCTGTCAGAGGCGTAGAGCGTGCTCGAGATGTTTTGAAAAACCTGACTGCAGTACAGGGATTTTTACACCTCCGGACTGCTGATAATTGGGGCGGGGATATAGCTCAGTTGGTAGCGCGCTGGATTTGTATTCAGTTGGCCGCTGTCAGCGTGAGTTCGATCCCAGGTTCGGCGGAAATTTATTTCAGAGTCAACTTTGTGTGCAGACCCTCTTCGGTGTCCGAACTCCCCCCCGTGTACACTACATTGGGTGTGCACGTTAAAGATCCCACGATTGACAAAAGGGTCTTTCCTGGCAAAATTGCTTTGGCACAGTTAATAATTGTCTATCTATACCCGTGTGACTTGGAATAATAGGCCGTGAAAGGTAAATATGCGCCGAAATGGCTGCAATTACTGGCCGTATAAAATTTCATCTCACACGGCATCACTGCTGAGCGCCTAGAACTGTACCCACGGAATATGCGCGATATAAGCCTCATTGATTGATTGATTGATAATCCTAACAGAATTATTTTCAAAAACCGTCTATTGCCTTGAAAGCAAACCTGGAATTTCTGATGCGAGTTGCCAGAAAGAAAGTTCACTAACAAGATCCAGGCCAACACCCCCCCCCCCCCCCCCTAAATAACACTAAGGAGTGAGGTGAGCTTAAATAACTAATTAATTAATCAATCAATAAATTCTCTGCTGAAATCCCCAACTTCGCGCATCGAAGCTATGAAAAACAGGACACTGCCACGTTTCCATTCAGCTAAACGCCACACCATTTTCAAGAGGGGATGTCTCAGGAAGAAAGATGTGACGCTCCCGATTCATATGTTTCAGAAGACAGCCCACCTGAGAAAAAGAAGAACACAATATAGAAATAATAACAACCTGTCAACCACAAATACATTAAAGTTTTTCAAACAGTTCACTAATCCGACAAACTCATGCTCGTTTCTGGTGCATTTGATAAAGCCAATTACGGGTAGATGCTAGACAACAGCAAAACCACCACCACATAACAACAACACAAGATTGTTTATGGTTGTTTACAGTCTCTTGAACACAGGAGTCAATCGAGACCGTATATATATAACAACAAGAAGCATAAAAAAGCACTTCAGTTTGAAACCCAGGTTCAACGTAGTAAATGATATTGCATCAATGTTCCATCCATCCTCAGCACTTTCAAAACCAGTTTCTTCTAGGTCATACACACCTTTTCCTCAATTGATCTACAGTATATCAGATCACTATTGTTCTTTTTATGATTTGCACCAAGGGAATGATTAACATTTCTGTCTTAGTCATAATGTAACAAGCTTTAAGCAAAAGCATAATATTCTACACATTCACATATTGTAAGGTTGAAGGGGTCTATGTCGACCAAAAGAAGGTGTATTCCCCATAGCCATAGGTGTTTTCCCTGTGTACCGGGAATACAGTTGGATTTTCTGTAGAGAAGTATAATATCGTACAATCTTGCGCCAAGCGCGTGACTGCGGTTAGATAGGAGAATCTATTTAAAATCCTGAAATCGCGTGCGGCATCCAGTCAAGCAAAACATGCTTCGACCGTTTATCAAAACGGATTTAGTTAAAGAAACATCTGCACCCCCACCCCCAACAGCCTGGTATTATGTTTTCCTCGCTGGTACTCTCGTCCATTAAATCACTTTCACTCTCGTAAGCTTGAAGTAACTCCATGGCGTCTAACGGAAGTATATTCCCTAGTGTATATGTACAGGAAATTAACATACAGGGAATACAGCCACTGTTGGTCGACATAGACCCCTTCTAAAGTGCTGCAGTGGTTACCTTTCCCTCCAAGGACCAAGCTGTTCATCCACTGTAGGGCTGACCGGGGTTCCCCCTTAGCAGAGTGAGTGGTGAATCCTGGCTGATAAATTTCCTTTCATTTTCCATGAATGAAGAATACCAGCTGGGTTCTTTTATTCATGGACCTGTGTTCTGCAACACACACAAATCAGCCACCAACTTGTAAATATATGTAAAAGAAAGCAAGTGGCAATCTGAATAACAGAATACAAAATGATCAATCCACACAATCATACTTCAGCACTGAAAGTCCACAAAATGAAGCACTGCTAGTACATGTACTTCTCATAATTTACTGAAACTTTACTCGTCAAAACAACCATTTGTTTTATCAACTTTACTCCATCGAACGCAGAAGAAGAAGAAGAATCAACTTTACTCGCATGTGGCGAGTAGATTAACATTTCTACTCACCATTTACATGATTTAAACTCGCCATGGCGAGTAATTGAAAATACTCGCCACTTTCAGGCCTGTACTTGTGCATGAGATGTGTTTACCATCCATATGCCCAGACCATGCGCCCTTCTGTTGTGCTCAGAACAGTAAAGAGTTGCTTGCTGGGGTGGTTGTTCATAAGTTAACAGTTCACAAGAGGGCACAAACAAGAGCAAAAACACAGGTGCCTGATTCAAACTCATTCAAATGCAGAACCTTATTTTTGCATGAACAGAGTAAGACATGATTCTTACATAGCTGACCCTACCCCTGGCAGAAAAGTGCTTGAAATTGTCCATGTGGTCTCTATCAGTACATTTGATGCGTATTTGTGATACATATATACTGATATAGAGACAAGTAACAAGTGGACATTTCCTCTGACACCTCTACCATTTGTACACCTGCACAAATCTCCTGCCATAGACTACAAAAGGAAAACATACAAATCAAAACAAACACAAATTTAACCTAATGTTTACCTTTCAGCAGCAGAAAAGGCTGTGTTTTCTGTGGTGTCTCAGAGAAAAGCCACGGTGTTGGAGATGCAAAACTAGGCTGTGCAAGGTCCAACATCTTTAGCTGCACACACAAAAAGAAGAAGCAAGAAATCACATGACATAGATGACATTCCTCACTAGTACAAAACCACAACTACACTAGTCAACTACCAATGTAAGAATCATAGTCCTGCAAGATTACCCTCTTAAAAAGTAAGATTGCTTTCATTCAAACACTACCGTGGGACCAAACTCCCCCCCCCCTCCTTTTTTTGAGTTTTTCCTGCATGTGTGTTGATGTTTCCATTAATTCCAAGCCCTGAAACTGTGAACTTGAGATCTTTATGTATGCACACAGTCACAGGCTTAATAAGCTATTCAGAAACCAAGCAGAGTCTGCACAACGTTAATTCTGAGAAATAAATCCCCACAACTGGTTTCAAGGCCACTATACCGACTGAGCTATTGCTTGCCATGCCAACCTCCACCCCCATTTGGAACACGCACAACTAGTATACCCATACACATGTAATAATACTGCTTGCCTTCCTCCCCCCACCCTCCAAATCAATAAACACTAAATGTATGCAATCAGTAATCTTTTAGTTAGTAGTTGACTACCATCACTACTCTCTCCACACCCACCCACCCTCTTACACACCAGCGACACACCCCCATCACCCAATCATTTCCATGATTCTCTCTGCCATATAGTTATCCTAAACACTAACATTATGACACATTTGTTTTCCAATTAGGAACATTAAAAATTACTGTAAAAAAAATGTACAATCATGCACTCTCTGAGTCTGACAAGAGAGTGTGAGAAAAGTCAAGAAAGCAAGACGTGTGACATAACTAAATCTTCTAATCTATTCCTGAGATTTACTCTTGACAGCTTAAAATGGAACCTCATGCACTTACTGTTCTGAATTGTAGAAATTGCTTGTAGTTATAGCAGCAAAGGCAGTTTTATTGGGTACCACCAGGTGTCACTCTGTCATCATCTGATCAAGAATTCAAGCAAATGGTTCAGCACTGAAACAGTAAATAGCAAGAGTGTACAGAAAAATACACAAACTTTCTCATTAATTTGTATCTTCAACTTCACATTTTTCATAAATAATGATACCTTACTTTGACTAAGTTTGAGTAGGATTAACATCATGCAGAAGTTAACTTGAAATAAAATAACTATACGTTACTCAATACGGCACTCAATGAGTCAATTGTCAGCAAAGGTGATAATCAATGCAAGGTAAAACCAAAGGATGCAACTCAGTCAGCAATTGCAAAAACTACATAATTCTAATCAAGCTGTCAGTTTCACTAGCTATCAGAATTCAAAACATGTTCTTGTTTTTGTTGTTGCTGTTGTTCATGACTACATCAATGTATCTCAGCATTTCTAGTTTCTACACTATAGCCATTAAATGTTCAACAACAACAAAAGAAGTGTCCCAATGTTTAAGGAAGCGCTGTTGCAAGTCACAATTGTTAGCAGTTGCTGAGAAAAGCTAATTGTCCTTACTGTAAGGCCTAAAAAAAAAATAGGTGTGGTTACGGTAACCCGACCTACCCTATTTTTTTGGGCCGACCCTATAACTTTTTATTACATTTGTCAAAAAAATACCAAAAAACCCCAAGTAAATGAGTGCAGAAAACGCAATGAAAGCGAAAGCGCCCGAGTCGCACACTTATTTCCCTGTCAAGTAGGTTTAATTTGTACACATTAGAAAAAAAAGTTAAAAAAAAAAAAAAAGTGATTGCCCACCTTCCTACCCTATTTTTTTTGGCTATGTTACCGTAACCACACCTATTATTTTTTTTGGCCTAAGTTGAGTAACAAATTATAAACAATTGCTGTTAACACTCATAGTACAAGACAGCAAACCACTGCAAAACTATAGTCATCTATCAATGTTATGCTTGCCATCCCACCCCCGACCCCAAACCAGTCTGAGTCCAAGCTAGGGTTCATCGGGTGATCAGGAACAGACTTTTTTTTTGTTGTCTAATCTTCCTGTTCAACTTGAACTGATGTTGTACAATCTTGTAAATTATGATAATTTTGTACAATGAATTATCTTTTTGACTTCTTAAAATTATAAAATACATGCACATACTGTCGGATGAGACCTTAAACCGAGGTTCAGTGTGTGTAGTGTACACACCTAGTGACGTATGCAAAAAGACTGAGCACGCAAAATAAAGATCTGTCAGCATTAAAGTGGCCTATAGAAACACGAACACACCCAGCATACACCTATCCCTGTGGTGTTACATCAGTACTACTAATACTACTAAGCGCCGGCGGCAGCCGAGTCACTGGTCTCACCACAGGGTGAGACAGCCACCACGAGGGAGGACTAGAACATCATCCAAGCGCCTTGAGCATACACCTAGTGTGTGGATATGTGTGCTATGTAAGTTGCATATCAATCAATCAAATATTTACTCTGTGATCTATGAGCGAGCTAAAATAATGAACTCCCCCCCCCCCCCCCCCCCCTGTACGTGCAATCAATTTTAATCTCAGTTACCTACTCCTAGATCTATAGAATTTTACTTACGTGTCATTTGCAGGCCTTTGGACTAGATCTGTTTGGATGTCAGTCAGTAGTACTCCGTTGCTGCTCTCAGTTGCACGTCGCACCCATCTGCAGGACTCGGAAGTGACGCTCGTTTTGCTGTCAGTTCTGTAGTCGATGACCTCATACAGTGTGGCCAGAACATGGCGGCAATAACCATCCAATCTGCAACAGTTTACGCATTCAATGTAAATTGTAATGATGCATTTATACAGTGCTAAAATAGTTAACCCTCTCAACATGAATGACACTACTGTGTGCTTCCCCAGCACAAGCTGTTCAGACATTACACCAGATTTTAACTTTTAGGTTTTAAATGTCATTGGTACAATGACAAATACTAAAATAGGGAGTAATATATGAGTTGGACATCTTAAAGTTATGAAGTCGCAACACTAATGCTGAAAAGGTTAATTAATTTTTTAACACTTCAGTATAAAGCACACACAATGACTTCATCATTCTGCCCACAACTGTTGTTTGCATACACATGTATGTAGATCAGTTTAATTTAAATGAAATAGATAAGTTACAAACAGTGCAAGTCTACTGATGGCCTGTACCAAAGTTTGTTATGGCCTAAAAGTCAATCAACCATTAAAATAGTCCCCCCGCCCCAAAAAATAAAATAAAAATTAAAATTAAAAAAAATACTGCCTGACATCCTGGTTAGTTAGTTAGCTAGCTTTACTTCCCTTTATCTTGGTGTAGATGTAAGGAAGAATAGACAGCCTGCTAAATGTGTTAACAATAACGAGCAAAATATGAACATACCCTCCCTTGCAGGTGCAGAAGGCTGACAAAATGCAGCTCCTTAGGTCCATGTCCACACTTGTCATTGCAATCCACTGTGAATAAAATTTTGCACCAGTCACTGGGTTCTTGGCTTCACTTTGCTTTTGACAGCAAAATAGCCATCTGTTGGGGGCTCTGATGGCAGTGATGGGATGCCACACGCTTGTATAAATTCTACCACATAATTATCCATCTCTCATCATCTGGAATCCTTCTGATTTACGATAATTCCGCACACTGGCAACAGACGCATTTGATGCACTGAGCTGGTACGTGCACACATCAAACTCAGAAAAGTCAGGTAGAATGTTTATGTTGGTACTTCCTGACAAGAAACCAGGATTCTGCAGAGCTCTGAACATTGCGTCGTCGTGGGTTTTCTGGACCGGCTAAATCGCGCAGTTTCAAGCCGATCACTTCGGCTCGATCCTCGATCAGCGCCTCGGGATCGATGGGCAACTTGATTTCAAATGCTTTCTGCACTAAATCGGACAGTTCATGCTTGCGGTAATCGCTAAACGTGACGCCTCTTTCACGCAAGAACGACTGTGACTCGCTCACAGATCTATACAGCTACAGATGGTAGGATTTCCCTTCGCTGACGCCATTGTTTGGCCCAAACAAGGGAAACTACTCTCATAGGTCAGTTTCCACTAAAAAGACGGGAGTTTATGCATACGCCCTATTGTTGATGGGTTTTTAAAATTTGTGACAAAAGAATTTAAACGTTCAAATGACTTACCACCCCCCTCTGATATGTCAGTTGCGAGTGTGTCAGTATGTGTTTGTGTATGTGTGTGTGTGTGTGTTTGTGTATGTGTGTGTGTGTGTGTGTCACTAGTGTACGTGTGTGTACGTGTGTGTGTCACAGTGTGTATGTGTGTGTGTGTGTGTGTGTGTGTGTGTGTGTGCGTGCGTGTGTGTGTGTGTGTGTGTGTGTGTGCCGGTGTGGGGGTGTGTCTGTGTGTGTGCCCGTGTGTGTGTGGTCACGTTGTGTGTGTGTGTGTGTCACGTGTGTGTGTCAGTGTGTCAGTGTGTGTCGGATGATCAGTGTGTGTGATCTAGGCCAGGGTGGACTCCCAAGGTTCCTGGGTTCCGGAAGTCCACCCACCCCCCTTACTGACTCCACAAATGTACCTTTTGCCTTTTTCTCTCTGCGAATGTATGTATTCATTTGCTAATTTGTTCGTTTGTTTGTTCGTTCGTTTGTTCGTTGGTTCGTTCGTTCGTTCGTTCGTTCAACAGTCCGTCCGACAGTCCTTCAGTACGTCCGTCAGTCCGTCCGTCCGTCAGTCAATCCGTTCTTCCTTCACTGAGTCCGTATCAATAAATTCCCGGTCTTGTGCAGGGCCGAACTACAGCTAGGAGAGAGAGAGAGAGAGGGGGGGGGGGGGATGTTCCTCATTGTTGGTGGGACAACCCCCCCCCCCCCACCCTGGCCTAACCGTAAACCTCCTCCAAACGTTTGGCAAATGCTCTGAAAATGCGCCAGTTTGCACATATTGTTTATTGTTTGCTTGTTTATTTGTTTTTTGTTTGTTTGTTTGCTTGTTTGTTTGTTTGCTCGTTCGTTCGTTCGTTCGTTCGTTCGTTCGTTCGTTCGTTCGTTCTTTCGTTCATTCGTGGGTTGGTTCGTTCGCTCTTTCGTTCCTTCGTTATTTCCTTCGTTCATTCGTTCCTTCGTCCTTTTAGTCCGTCCGTATGTCCGTCCGTACGTCCGTCCGACAGTCTGTCGGTCAGTCCATCAGTCCGTCCGTCAGTCCGTCCGTCCTTCAGTCTGTATCAAAAGATTGCTCTTGTGCAGAGGGTTGAAGGAATACCCTGCAGGACCGGATCAGGAGGGGTTACCCGTAACACACACCCCCCCCCCACCCTCCCCCCACCCCCTGTCCATCGGTCCGCCCCTCAATCAGTCTGCCCGTTGGTCCGTCCGTCAGTCTGTCCGTCAGTCCGTCCGTCCGTCCGTCCGTCCGTCCGTCAATTCGTCCGTCCGTCCGTCCGTCCGTCCGTCCGTTCTTTGGTTCATTTGTTCTTTCGTTCGGTCGTTCTTTCCTTTGTTCGTTTCATTGCTTATTTATTAGCACACATCATTGTCAACTAGTGAATATCCTGAACAAGGCGGTGCGTGAGAATATCTTCTTGTTTGTTAGGATAAAATAACATCAGTTTGCTCTGAAACAAAACACACACAAATTCCGCTGCTTGAGCATCGTTTCAGTCTAACCGAAGTGAAGGTATACCTCATCTTCAGAAGGAGAATAAGCGACAGCATACTCTTCTACCATATAACATGTCACGTGAGGTCGTTCAGACCGGAGTGGAGGTATATCTCCGAGGGATCAGGGTATACTTTCAACCCGATGCACAAGCGTAGTTTATTGATACCTTAGTTTCGGTCGCACCGGTGTGTAATACCTCGATATATATATATAGAGAGAGAGACTGAGAGAGAGAGAGAGAGAGAGAGAGAGAGAGAGAGAGAGAGAGAGAGAGAGAGAGAGAGAGAGAGAGAGAGAGAGAGAGAGAGACGATTTGTCCTTCGCTGGGGGTATGCAGTGCCTTGGTATTGCACTTCTACTTAAAGGCACAGTAAGCCTCCCGTAAACCATCACAGAGCTCCCCGAGCGTCTAAATACAGTACAAGCATACTTCCATTTGAACGCTCACCGAACGGGAACATCCTGGCTGCTTTCTGTCGAGCGTGAGACATTTTCCAAGAATTTATTTTCGTAGACTTGTTCCGTTAACAACAACGGCGCCTCGTTTTTGCGCTAGACCTAACTTTTAAAATCTAAATAATAAATTGACAGTGCAGCTTGTTACACAAACATTCTTTAATCATAAAAGACTTCGTTTTTCATCAAGACAAGATCAGAACAATTCGAAGTTGTGAAAGTTTAAAAAAAGAAAAGCCCGGAAGCAGGGTCACGCAAGGGTCGTAGCAGACGACGGCCGGTTTATCAGTGCAAATCGCCGTTCCTCTCAACAGTCAAAAGCCATCGCTAGAGTTCTTGTGAACCACAGCCGTTGTCACATTCGTGCATAAAAAACGTGCTATTGTAGATAAGCTCACGTCGAGTCGCATTCAAATGACTAACTATGACGACTGCATTGTGAAAAGGGAAAACTGGATCACACGGGTTCACGATGGCTCAGGGGTAAGATAAACCACGCAAAAATAAATTCTTTGAAAATTGTTCGCTCTTTACGGAGGGCACCTAGGATGTTCTCAATTGGTGAGTGTTTAAATGAAAGGGTGTTTGTGCTGTGTGTAAAAGCCTGACCGTATCTGTGATGGTTTACGGGAGGCTTACTCTGCCTTTAATTTGCAGTTTTTTCGGGAATACAAACATATAGAGAATACTACAGTCATGGCTTGCTGTGTCGTACCAGATTTACACGAGGTTTTATTTTTTAAATGTTGAACTGCGAGCGAAAGCGAGCTGTTCACTATTTGAAAAAGCAACGAGTGTGAATCTGGTACGACACAGCAAAACCGTGTCACTTAGTATTCTGTTTATCCCACATACTGTACATTTTCATTCTATTCGATTGATAAATGCGACCACCACAGAACCGTCTCAACATCTTTTAAAAGTCAAATATGACGTCATCTAACACCCCCCCTCCCTCCTTAACAAAGGAGAAACATTGGGGGAATATCATATGGAAGAAGTTATATGTAAAAGGCGTATGAACATCTGTCCAGTAGATTTATGAGAATCTCTCTATACATACACACACACGCACGGACACGCGCATATGCTCTCACCTCGTCTCGATTCCCAGTCTACCGGAAAACATCCAGTCAAATATTGACTGAAATGATTACCGACAGCTATGTGAATTCTAACCCGCTGAAACTAGGTTGTGCCGGTTACAAAGCGAAAGAAATGGTTGAGGATGGCTTAATAGTATTACTCTGTGTATAATGACTGTATATAACTAGACTTTTTTAAAGTACGTTCTCCTTCGTTCCATCGTCAGCTTAAGTGACTCACCTTTCCCAGTGTTTGGAAATGCAAATACCTGTCACTGAAACCCATGAGAAAAACGAAACACCGGTAAGATGTACCTGTGCGCTCAGGTGTTTGATGACACTGCTCCTTCTTGGTTCAGGTGAGATTGGATTTTTTCTTCTTGTAATTGTGTTGCTGTTTTTCTTGTTTGTTGTTGGTGGTGTCGATTTGAAAGAATATGGCTGAATCAGAAAGAAATACGAACTCTCCGAACGCATGGTGTCCCGAATGATGCACCCGTGACGTTTCTCGTTTGAGCATCAGCAATAATCCTAAAGACTAGGTTGTTTCCCTTCCCGATGCTTGTGAACGATTTCCCCATGCATGAAAACCTATTGCGGTGACGTTTCACACCGAAATTCCCACTGTGGTATACGAAGAGCCCAAAAATCGGTGATGCGTCCCGTCTTTATAACTTAGAGTGGGTCTATGTTAGTATGCGTTGCAATAATTATGTGTCACTCCGACTCACTGTCAGTCTCATTCTGTAACGAAACCGACAACGTCGTCTTGGTCCGTGCCTTTTGTTTCACTTTCGATAACGCAATGGGAGAGAAGACACCTGTTCTGATAATTCAAAAGAGTATCGTCACATGTCTGGACTCTTCAGTTGGAAAAAGAAGAAAAGTCATACACGGAGCAGACGACACAGCCGAAAACAAGAACAAAAGAAACGATTATTGCAATGTTGTTTGTATTGATAAATCGTAATGTTTCTTTGATACATTTGAACCACTCAAGTGTTGAATAGGCGCATGCAGAACGTTAACGTGTACAGAATCTTCAGAAAGTTGAATGGGCTAGAAGAAAAGTGTTTGCGTGCATCTTTCTCTGTCTGCAGATTCACTCATTCCGATTCATTTCTTTGGCTGAGAAT
The DNA here is from genome assembly GCF_037325665.1 of Littorina saxatilis. Taxonomy (NCBI): domain Eukaryota; kingdom Metazoa; phylum Mollusca; class Gastropoda; order Littorinimorpha; family Littorinidae; genus Littorina; species Littorina saxatilis. The sequence goes on along the minus strand of NC_090251.1, from coordinate 37,140,327 downwards.
TTACTGCACAAACCTGGAATAAATCACACACGAAACTGACATTTGTAGCATTAAGTTGTTTAGGAACATACTGGTTATAAAGAATTGTGTGAATAAACAAGCGTTCGCTGAGTTTTCACTTAAAATTCAGGGCTCGTTATTTCTGTCGATTTAACCACAGCTCGTTAGCAGGTCAAAGGAAGCAAACGTAAACTTTGACCCCTAACCTTTGAACTGCGCACAAAACGCTGACGTCACCACATAAAAAAAAGTACCGATAACCACTACCACTATACACTTAACGAGTCTATTGTCTGATCTGATATGTCTATTACGGAAGTGAGCGAAGAAAAACATATTCGGTTAAATAGCGTGACCCTCGATAGGCGCAATAACGGTGTCCGTAACCTTGAAGGTGTACTAGGATCACGTGCACGTCTTGGCGTTACTGATTCCTTTGTATTGGTGATTTAAGTACAGACGCACGCACAAAAACGGATAAACGCTTGTACGCACGCAGAAAACACACGTGGATACACACAGACTCCAAGACAGAGACAAACGCACACGCACGAACGCACGCTCACACACGCACACACACACACACACACACACACACACACACACACACACACATACACACTCGCACGCAAAAAATCGACTGATTGCTCCACACTTTCAAGCGACAGTTTACAACCTTCTTTGTGTCTGTTACTTTTCATATCTCTATCACTCCTACAAACCTGCTTTCTCCACCCGTCTAGGTCTCCGCTATACCTACCCCCCTACTAAATTCCACGTCTCTGAATCGCCCTTGTGGGACACATTTTTTAACATCATATAATTATATTTGATCAAGCTTTTGGATTGCTGATACACTCCAGAAAACTCAAACGGAATCAATGTTGCAGCCTTTTAACACAAGTTTCAAACTGTTTTTCTGCTTCTCGCATGACTCACAAGAGCTCGAAATATATAATTATGTTCACTGATTCCATTTGCGATAAACTTATTTTAGGTTACAATATGTACTAGGCCCGTGGGAATGTATACATCTGTTAAAAGCTACACAATTTACCGATTGACCGATCATGCAAATGTTTCACAGTCGAATGAATGCCTGCACTCAAACAGGATTTTGACAAAGAAAGCCTGTAAGGTGACGACGATTCTGTTTTGAACATCGGGCTTATTACCTCCCTTATGCAAATGTAACGTTCCACACACACACACACACACACACACCGTCACACACAACGCAGCATTAGCGGGACTCTTTATGCATGACCCGTAACTGCCGTGTCAGCTATCAGCAGTAACCCCAACCAAACATTAAACAAGATCAAAGTCCCTCGCTTTTAGGAAATTTCCTTTCACACTGGTATGAATTGTTAGTTAACTTATCAACATTTACAGATCACTGTTGGAATTTGGATGGGAACGGCTGCTTTCTTGTGGGTAACGGGTACCAATAGAAGAACCGAGTGGTTTGATGAAGGAATTGGGGGTGGGGGGGGGGGGGGGGGGGGGGGGGAGCGTTGAAAAGGGGAAGCGGAGCAGAGGAGGGTTGCCGAGTGCAAGCAAACGGGTAGGCAGAAATACATTCAGAACGAACTTTAGCTCAGGTCCGAAACAACACGCCAGCAAAGATACACGTGTGACCAAAGACTATGGCAAAAGAAGGGAGGGGGGGGGGTATATACGTAACCAACTGTTACGATCTTTTATTTTTCCGAAATGTGCCGGTCCGTGTTCCTGTCTTGACCGGCGAGCAGGAAAAATAAGAAAGAGTTTCAAGTCTCAAAAGCACGGTGTGGGAGACGTTCCATGCGTAAAAAGCTCTGAGGCGGTTGTGATCCAGCTCTGAGGGGCCACTTTTTCGTAGTCGGCTTAGTCCGATCACAACTGTAGGTGTCTAAGGCAGAGTTACACTATACATTTTGGTTTGCAACGTTCACAAATGCATTGGGTATTACCAAATGTAGGCACACAAATGCTACAATAAACATATATTGCAATAATTGATCATTTATGTCAAAAAGTGGAGATTTGTGTGCATTTTCGGGGTTATGCTCGATACAGACTAGCACAGACAATCAAAACCCTAATGGGGTGCTGGGCCAATGTAAAAGCAATGTTTTGGCGTCAAAACATTTTTCAGATTGCTTCTAGATTTCTCTCAAAATTAATTAACTCGTTTAATCGATCTGCCAGCTCTGAGCAAGAGCGAAATGGGCGGAGCTTAGTTTGTTCCAGCTCTGACGCAATTCGCAAAACGGACAATATAAGGCCCTTATAGAAGAAATATGTACTCCTGATGATAGAATAGCATATATTTAACACTTCCTATCAGTGGATGGCATCACAGTGGTGAAATCTGCATGTTATGCGGCAAAAACGAAATGTTCCAGCTCTGAGGTGTTTGATCGGCAAAATGTTCTAGTTCTGAGCAAATGTTGAAATGTTCCGGCTCTGAGCATTTTTTATCGAATGCTCTGTAACTGAACATTATGACAGATGTAAACGAAACATCAACATAGAACATTTAATATCTTGCGTAATGAGGTATTCCTTGACTTTTAAGGTACTACATTAGTGTTTTAGACTTAGAATAATTTCCAATAACTCTTTGTAGTATGTTGCATCCTCTTAATTTGAAATATTTCGTTCAGTACCAAATGTAAACATCTGCATGAATAAACAAATCCTGTTCAAGGTGGAGATAAATAAAGCTGTTAGGTACTGCAGACACAGTTATTGGTTCGTGTCTATTTGTTTCTTGACCAGTACTCTTGATTTTGGTACCGTTTAGAATGATGCTTACTGTTCTTTCTTTCTTTATTTGGTGTTTAACGTCGTTTTCAACCACGAAGGTTATATCGCGACGGGGAAAGGGGGGAGATGGGATAGAACCACTTATTAATTGTTTCTTGTTCACAAAAGCACTAATAAAAAAATTGCTCCAGGGGCTTCAATCAATCAATCAATACTGATGAAGCTTATATCGCGCGTATTCCGTGGGTACAGTTCTAAGCGCAGGGATTTATTTATTTTAATTTTAATTTTATGCAATTTATATCGCGCACATATTCAAGGCGCAGGGATTTATTTATGCCGTGTGAGATGGAATGTTTTACACAATACATCACGCATTCACATCGGCCAGCAGATCGCAGCCATTTCGGCGCATATCCTACTTTTCACGGCCTATTATTCCAAGTCACACGGGTATTTTGGTGGACATTTTTATCTGTGCCTATACAATTTTGCCAGGAAAGACCCTTTTGTCAATCGTGGGATCTTTAACGTGCACACCCCAATGTAGTGTAGGGGCTTGCAACGTAGTACAATATATTACCTTACTGGGAGAATGCAAGTTTCCAGTACAAAGGACTTAACATTTCTTACATACTGCTTGACCAAAATCTTTACAAACATTGACTATATTCTATACAAGAAACACTTAAAAAGGGTAAAAGGAGAAACAGAATCCGTTAGTCGCCTCTTACGACATGCTGGGGAGCATCGGGTAAATTCATCCCCCTAACCCGCGGGGGGGGCTACTGTAGGCTATTTAAATTGATCAAACACGTGGCAGTCGCCTATAAATGATGAAGTGTTTAGCTTTTCCCGATCAAGGTACATACTGTTACTTATTCGAACCTGGCAGTGAGGAGGGTATCACCGCAACAGTTGGTTTACATCATCACCGTGTATGTATGTGTAATTTTGATTCTCTGCTAGAGGAAGTAGATATGTGACCCTCCACCACGGAATGAGTCGCATGTCACCTTTGCACGATTTGTTTATTTTTACATTTTCCTGAAGACTTTTTTATGTTCTATCCAGTGGTGCAAACCGTTTTAGAAAAGAGCAAAAACTGTTTGAGTTATAAGCCTGTACCTAAGGTGACCCTCACACTGTTACCAGACACTCCCCGGACTTATATTAAGCCCAGCGCAGAACCGCACGAGGTGACATGCGACTCATTTCGTGGTGGAGGGTCACATATTAGCAAAATACATGTATCAATTATGGCCGCCAGTTGCATTTTATATTTTCAAATTATCTACTTACGCTAGCAGATAATCCAAACCATACATACGTACACGGGTACATTATGATGTAGATCAACTGTTGCAGTGATACCATCCTCACTGACAGGTTCCACACACCTCAATCGGAAAATTCATTATTGACTGTAACGTGTTTGATCCAGGTATACACATTGAGCATGGTATCAAATGAAAGTGCAGGGACTCAGGAACGCAACGGGTAAGATTCTACCAGCACCAAGACTGAGCATGACCGTAAAAGTCAACCTCCCCAAAGTTTGAACCGAATCCCTGCACCATCTTTGTATCATCTACACACCGTTTGTGCGATTTGTCAGAAATTGTCAACGTTCAACAACATTAGGTCTGGTTTTTGGCACTCAGCTTTTTCTGTCTGAGAAAACTTTGCAACATCTGAACGTCAGGGCATGCAAAATTGATGACGTCACCACATGCCATCGCTGCTTAACAGACATCTGTATTATTATGGTTAGTGTGTTTGTATCCACCCATGAAATACAGAAACATCTCATACAAGAGTTTATAACCATAGGTCCAAGATTTTTTCACATCAGGTGTGTACCTCATAGTTAATTTGAACTCCAGATTATGCCATCGTACAGTATCAAGGAAGAGTTTGAAAGAAATGATGTCAAGTGCAAATGAATCGCAGTAGTTATTTCTCAAAAACTTGACACACGCATCAGCATCACCTTTTTGTTTTAAAATCGAAAGCTCTTTGATAGGATACTAACCAACTCTTCAATCAAATCATTTTGTTCTGTATGTAGAGAACATGGTTGTGGACCATGCAGTTTCAGATGCAGATTTTTTTTCCTGGTTATGCATCCCTTAGCATCAAAATACACATGTTCTACCCTTTCGTCTGGTTTCACTTGATAATCAAGAAGTTGTTGGCTTCATTTTGACAAAGGAAAGGGCTGTACACTTCAAAAGTTTCTCCTTGGTGTTCTTTTTGACAATGTAAGTATGCATTAATGATGCTGTCATCTCGTTTCGTGCTGTTTCCACATCTCACATATTCCATATTCCATTACTTGCATTTAGCTAAAAAAAGAAAAGAAAAAAAGAAACCATATCATTTTAACTTCATATAGATGAGACAACATACAATTAAAAAGGTAATGGGAAATTAAAAAAAAAAAATTGGACCCAAAATGTAAACTGACCTATCGGCAACTTTTTTTAACTCAATATTTCTTTATCACTTTCTTTATTCGTTTTTTGGTTTTTAAACATTTGCTTTAAATGCAGAATGAGATACACCCGGTCACATTTGCTCAGAGCCGGAACATTTTCAACATTTGCTCAGAGCTAGAACATTTTGCCGATCAAACACCTCAGAGCTGGAACATTTCGTTTTTGCCGCATAACATGCATATTTCACCACTTTGATGCCATCCACTGATAGGAAGTGTTAAATATTAAATCATATGCTACCAGCGACTGTCTGGCTCAGACAGCCAATGAAAGTCCGACAAAGGTGACCCTAACCCCTGTAGGAGCTTGACATGGTGAGTCAAACCGTTTACTCAAGAAGGAGCGTGGCTTAAAATTTAACCTGCTGGGATGTAAGATTGTGCACGGATTCGTTTACATGTAAAGAAATGTGCTTTCAACTACGACTCTTGTCGAAGATGACTCCGGTTAAGCCTATCCTCATCTTATGGATTTCATGGTATCAAAAGTCAATTTCTTGATATTGTAAAGTACCAACAAGACAATAGAAAGCTGAATGTTTAGAATGTTTTTTCTAATTTAAAAAAAAAAAGAATTCTTGTTATTCTCAGTCACCTCATCTTGTTTTTGTATTGTCATTGACATGTTCGTCTATAAAATTACAGACTTACATTAGCTTGTAGTAAGGTTCATATATGGTTGGATTCAGGTGCTCCTTAAAAATATTCTTCATTCAGTTAACATGTGTGTGTGTGTGTGTGTGTGTGTGTGTGTGTGTGTGTGTGTGTGTGTGTGTGTGTGTGTGTGTGTGTGTGTGTGTGTGTGTGTTTGTTTGTTTGTTTGTTTGTCCGGAGGTGTCTGTACTTGCGTGTGTGTGTGTACAAGGAAGGTTTCTTTTTCTCGTGTATCTTAATGTTGTGGCAAGTTTTGCTGGTGACTGTACATTTAGAAGAACGATGCTCATATATACGAGATTCTTTTCTGTGATTTGCAAAAGTACATATTTTGTACATGTACCTACTCCTTAATAAATAAACTGGCAAATAAAAGCTTTTGATTGAGTTTCTATTCCGGGTATAGCGCGTGTTTAAGTGCAATTGTGTGTGTGTGTGTGTGTGTGTGTGTGTGTGTGTGTGTGTGTGTGTGTGTGTGTGTGTGTGTGTGTGTGTGTGTGTGTGTGTGCGTGTGTGTGTGTGCTTGCGTGCGTGATTATGATTTACTTCTGATTCGAAATATTACATTTGTTGTTGTCGTTTGTGTTGTGTGTTTTTATATTGCATTTATTTATTAGTTTGTATCGTTTTTTCCCGCGTTGTTTGTTTAAATAGGAGAACGATTATATAAACATATGACCGTCTCTTCAACAATTACACAGCAGCAGCAACAACAACAAACATTGTTAAGAATGCACTCAATTTAATTCCAAAACTGTACATATCACAGACTAAATAATGCCTGGTATGGCATATATTTATTAAGGGCAGGAGCTACCCTCAAATACGCCGTTTTTGAAGGTAGCTCCTGTATCAAATACAGATAATTTCAACTCTATTCATCAGAATGATTCGAACTTTTCCAGAATTGTTTAAGACACTTTGATAGATGTTTTGTTCGAAACGATTTTCTCTAGGAAAAACAGTTAAAGAGATACAAAAGTTTCTTTGTGGGTAAAAAAATTTACGAAAACTGGAAAATGTGTATCTCTTTAACTGTTTTTCGTTTTGTAATTATCTTGTCATCCGTGAACTAACATGTTTTGATTCATCGCTTTGCTTATTTTTCATTTAATAATTTTTACTAAGTCAATCTAAAAGCATATTTTGTTTTTGATCATATACTATTACTCTACATACATTGAAGCAAAAGCACACCGAATGCTGTGGTCAAATGACTTGGATACAAAATTTAAAAAAAAAACCCGGTGTATTTGAAGGTAGCTCCTGCCCTTAATAAAGACGTACCTGGTGAAACAGATTAAGCAGCGGAAAAGGTCTAAACGCACTTAATGAAGGGTCAAAATACTTATAAATAATTTAAGTATAGGTAAATACCACTACATGTAAGCAAAGAGTTGAAGATTGCAGGTTTTACCGAAGAAACTACTTTTGTTTTTCTTTAGCGGGGTACTGTGTCGTCCAATGTGTTTTTAAAGTGTGTGTATTTGGGGGTGGGGGTGGGAGTGTCAGAAGTGATGGCAAACGAAATTAAAGAGAAAAGGAAAACTATGTGCCTGGCTGTTGCTCTTTCACTTCCCCTCCTCTCCCCACCCCAACTTTTAAAATTGTATTTAGTAAGACGCTTAAAAAAGTTCAACAGCATGAGAAACTAAATAAAGGCTGGCATGCTTGATATTTTTGTAAAGGCCTGCTTTCTGAACAATATTAACAGTTTGTACCGAGCAGCACTAAGCAAGGTCTTAAAGCATCTGTGTGCACTTAGAAAAAATACTACCCATTCCTTCTTTAGTCGAATTAGAACAAACATTTCATCTTCGCGTACACCATTGCCACCACCAAAACCACCGCTGCTAGTACTACTCCGACAACAACAACAACAACAACAACAACAACAACAACAACAACAACAACAACAACAACAACAACAACAACAACAACAACAACAACGTTGAGCAGCACACACATACACACGCACACACACAAATGAATAAATTAGACAATACATATATATATATATATATAGAAATTTATAATAAGAGCGCTGCTAAAAATGCCAAAATGTGCACTCGATCGCTTGTACTTTTAAAGAAAAGTTAAATATAGAAAGACGTCAAGAGCGAGAATGCATAGAAATTACGTCATGAGCAAGGGAGATCATCCTTTACTCTGTGTGTGTCTCCACCGCCTACATTCCAACAAGGAATTTTGAAAGCAGGGAGCACACTAGAGGTAATGGAAGAGGTGGGGGGAGGGGGTAAGAATTAGATCTAGAAAGAACTCTTCACAGACAGCCTACTGGAGAATCAAACCCTATATAACCCACTTGACAAAAAACCTGTTAAATGAGATTATAATCACTGCTTTGAAATAGACGGAATCCGGAAATAACTCTGTCGGGTTTGTATGGGTTGTGGAGGAGTTGCCTTTCTTGGAATCACAGAGGCAAACAACCCCACATGACATTGGCCAAACACTATCGAGAGGCGTATCTCCACACGCCGTTCTCTAGTCATTGGCCTATAATCTCACGTGGGATTTTTTTATCAGTGTTTCCAGGAAAGGCAACTCTTCCGTAACCCAGACAAACCCGAGTTCTTTCCCAACATTAAGTCCCCCTTGCAATCGCAGATCGTCAAAACAGTATTAAACTACGAGGCTACTATTCAAACAATACACTAAATATTCACCATAAGATCACACTTACACAGTTTAAAAGCATTGAAGTCCGTAATAGTGCGTTTAGATACAAATATAAGTGTTTATTTTTGAATTTGTCTTCCCATTTAAAGCCTCGATGTACATAAGGAAAAAACACGTACAAAAGGAAAATTTTTGTCACACGCTCACGTGAGTCAGATAGAGTAGAAATAAACATTAGCACATCAAAACACTCAAACGATTATGCCCATCTTGATCACGGACATGCTGATCACAGAATCACAGATATTTGATGGACAGATTTTGCCATAAGTTCAAACTTATTTCATCAGCAATATTTGATGGACGGATTTTGCCATAAGTTCAAACTTTTTTCATCAACAATATTTCATGGACGGGTTTTCTCCCCATAAATTCTCACTTGTTTCATCAATACTGAATGGGCGGATTTAACCATACACTAACTCTCATTTCATGACATACAAATAGACGGATTTATATCCCACTTGACATATTCTATTGACGGATTTAGCCATTCCCTCCCACTTTTTTCATCGGCAATAATTCATGGACGGCAAAAGCAAGCAAACAAAGAAAAGAAAAAAAACCACACACACACACACAAATAGAATCAAGATAACTAAAATAAATTAGACAAAAATAAAATAGAAAATGAAAATCGAATAGGCTTGTATAACAAAACATTTGATTTTCTTTCAAGTTATGGTTACTAACTTTAATAGAGTTTGGGTAAACTTGCCAAACAGAAACTAACATTCTTTTCATCAGTTGTTTTTCTTCCTCAAACAGGCTTTAGCAATTCGCTCGCCAAGAAAACGAAGCTCAACAAAAACAGTAGAGAAAAAAATCAAATATGAATTGATTTCATTCATTTAAAGTTCACGTTCACAACTATTCCTTTTTCATGCTTTTCTGTTTCTCATCCTCTGGGAATGTTCCAGTGTTCCTACCATTTGCATATATTCCGAATGTTTAACACCTCAATCTTTCTTCAGGTTGTTCGTGTACAGTTTGTCGTTGTCATTACTCCATGGCGACAGTCGTCATAAATGTGGTGTAGGGGTTGAGTAATATCGTGCATTTTGCTGCACGCAGCTGGCTTTATTTTCAGGGCCTCGCATTGGTAGCAGCTCATTTAATGAGAAACCCATAAACTAGCTTGCCAAACAGAAAAGTTTCGAAAGTGTGGCAATGCGCATGCGATTGGCTGTTCGGCCGGGAATCAAAAAGGCATCTGAAAAAAAAATTGCTGCCTATTCCTTTTAATTAATTTGTAACGGCGGTTCAAGCGAGGTAGAAGTCATTGTATAAACGGCTCCGCGTACATACGGGTAATGGCTATCCGTACGAATGCGTACCTCACAATTCCCGCAGTTTCGGGAAACTGCAAAAAATGGAATTTGCTGCTACGTGCAGTGCGTCGCTGCACAAGTGCATTGATAAACATGTAAGATGATTGGCTTGTGGCCGCGACTTCGACAAAGATAATTGCTGTTTTGGCCATTCTGCAGCGAGTTATTGCCTCGTGGACGGAAACCTTAAGGACATTTTAAAAGCACCTGAGTCGGGTCCCTATCCTGACAATTATTTGAAACTCTCAAGGCGACACTTTCTCGGCGCTACCGACTGACAAGAGGAACATCTTGTGGTGGTCGAGATTACTCGACGAACAGGACAACCAACATTTTCATCAAGTGGCCATCCGAAAGTATGTGGCTGAGCTTTCGCTGATATACTCACACGAAATGTCCGCGCAGCTGCACGTGCGTAGCAACACTAGTGTTCCAGGCATATGTTACGTTGACCCGGCCGATGAGACTTAGTGCATGTCCGTCTATCCTCAGTGCAATACAATTACAGTGGAACCTCTGTTCTAAGACCCTCCATTTTAAGACTCCCTCTATAAACGACCTGATTTGTTTCAGACTTTGACATTATTGGGACTGTCAGTTTCATCATCATCATCATCATCATCATCAGTCCCCTGACTGTGGCAGTCGTTGGGGTACATTGGGGCTGAGGAAGAAGAAACCGTTTCCAGGCAGTTCTATCGGGGGCTGTCGCCACGAGGTCAGGGAAGCTCAGCTGCGTCCAGTCAGTTTATCTCCATTTATTGAAAATATTATGTTAAGACGAACATTAATTTTCTCCCCGGATTCTTGAAGGTCTTAAACCATACAGGCACCAGTGTATATGTACTGCAAAGGGGGTTAACCGGCTATAAGGCCACAAAAAAAGAGGTCTGTTTACGGTAACATAGGCCAAAAAAATAGGGTCGGTAGGTCGGGATTTTTTTTTTCCCCCAAAAAACCCCATATTTTTACGTTATTCTTTTGTTTTTTGTTTTTCCCAAATGCCAAAAAAAGTCTAGGGTCGCGCGAAAAAAATAGGGTCGGTCGGGTTACCGTAAACAGACTATTTTTTTTGGCCTAAGCTGACTACTGAAAAAGCTGAAGGGATGACAGTGAGCCTGGGTTGTTGTTCTCAACTGTCGCCAACTCAGACAAAGTTCTGAGGGAGGTTATCAAACGACAAAATGTACTGGATCAAGCTGAATCCGAATAATTATACCCTATGTTCGAAACGTTTTTTTGTGTCAAATATCCCAATGTCCTACACAAACTCCAAACTTATATATTGTGATTTATAAATGCACACAGCTAATGTACACACAAAAAAGGTGTAATTTGAACCGAAACTCGTCAGCAACATTGGAGAGAGGAGGGGGAGGGGGCGGGGAGCGAGAAGGGAGCGTAGAGAGAGAGGGTAAAGAGAGAGAGAGAGAGAGAGAGAAACTGAAACTGAAACTGAAACTGAACTTTATTACCAAAGGATAGAGGTTTTAGGCAAAGCCTAATCTTACAGAGAGAGAGAGAGAGAGAGACACACACACACACAGAGAGACAGACAGACAGAGAGAGAGAGAGAGAGAGAGAGACAGAGAGAGAGAGACAGAGAGAGAGAGAGACAGAGACAGAGACAGACAGGGAGGGAGGGAGGCAGAGATAGAGAGAAGGCAAAGAGGGAGAGAGAGTGATTGGAGAAAGGGAGGGTAGAGCGAGGAGGGATAGAGCTGTGAGAGATGGAGTCGGGTAGAGAAGGAGATGGTGAGAGAAAAACATTCTTGAGGTCTCTCCTTAGGGTGAGTTCCGATCACATGATGCTGCATCCGAGGATTGCCATGACAACCAGTTGAAGCAGCAGAAAACACCCTGGTTTGAAAGCTGCATGGAAAAAGTCAAGATTTTGATTAGTGCTGACTGACTATTTTGTAAGATCGTTAATGCGTTCATTATGATACTTTATTCTCTCTCCTTCCCCCCTTATACCGTCAAGCACACTCACACTCTTTAGAGGTATATTTAATTATCAACTTTTTTTTATATGTTATTTTTCCATTTATTATTATTGCTGTAGCATAAAAGGACTAACTATCAAGCGCGCACATACACAGAGACACAGATACATCAGCGCAAGCACGCACGAACGCACGCGTACACACGCGCCCACACAAACGTAAACACACATGCACGGACGTACGCACGCACGCACGCACGCACACACGCACGCACGCACACGCACACACACACACACACACAAACAGACACAGACGCAGACTCACACACACACACACACACACACACACACACACACTCACCTCCCTCAATTCAATCTTACGTTTCCTCTCTACGACTGCACACGGTTGATACAAGACACAAATACAATGATACAAGGAGTAAAATGGGATTACGCTACCTGCTGAATCAAGACCAACAGTGGTGTCTGTCAAAGTGTAATTGGAGTCAGTAGATGTCATATCTGAGCTTGTGGATCCAGTATTCGACGTATCTGAGCTTGTGGATCCAGTATTCGATGTATCGGAGCTTGTGGATCCAGTACTCGACGTATCGGAGCTTGTGGATCCAGTATTCGACGTATCGGAGCTTGTGGATACAGCAGATGTCGTATCGGAGCTTGTGGATACAGCAGATGTCGTATCGGAGCTTGTGGATACAGCAGATGTCGTATCGGAGCTTGTGGATACAGCAGATGTCGTATCGGAGCTTGTGGATACAGTAGATGAGTCACTGGAGGTTGAGGTTTCAGCGCTTGTTGATGATGTAGAGTCAGTTGTCTGCGAGCTAACTTCAGCTTTTCTGCCTGTTACAAAAGAGAATCACCCCCTCTCAAAGACTTGGAAAATCGCTCCCAGCTCCTTCAACAATAAGTTCTCTTCAAAGAATTATATGTCATGAAAAACTCGTTCATTTTTACATTTAGTCAAGAGGGGGGAATCGAGACGAGGGTCGTGGTGTATGTGTGTCTGTCTGTCTGTGTGTGTGTGTGTGTAGAGCGATTCAGACTAAACTACTGGGCCGATCTTTATGAAATTTGACATGAGAGTTTCTGGGTATGATATCCCCGGACGTTTTTTTCATTTTTTCGATAAATACCTTTGATGACGTCATATCCGGCTTTTTGTAAAAGTTGTGGCGGCACTGTCACTCCCTCATTTTTCAATTAAATTGATTGAAATTTTGGCAAAGCAATCTTCGCCGAAGGCCGGGGTTTGGTATTGCATTTTAGCTGGGTGGCTTAACAACTAATGAGTGAGTTTGGTCATTAAAAATCGGAAACTTGTAATAAAAATTATGTTTTTATTAAACGATCCAAAAACAATTTCATCTTATTCTTCGTCATTTTCTGATTCCAAAAACATATAGATATGTTATATTTGGATTAAAAACAAGCTCTGAAAATTAAAAATATAAAAATTATGATCAAAATTAAATTTCCGAAATCGATTCAAAAACTATTTCATCTTATTCCTTGTCGGTTCCTGATTCCAAAAACATATAAATATGATATGTTTAGATTAAAAACACGCTCAGAAAGTTAAAACGAAGAGAGGTACAGTAAAGCGTGCTATGAAGCACAGCGCAATCGCTACCGCGCCAAACAGGCTCGTCACTTTCACTGCCTTTTGCACTAGCGTCGGACTACGTTCAGTTTCATTCTGTGAGTTCCACAGCTTGACTAAATGTAGTAATTTCGCCTCACGCGACTTGTTATATTTAGTCAAGTTTTGACTAAATATTTTAACATCGAGGGGGAATCAAAACGAGGGTCGTGGTGTATGTGCGTGTGTGTGTGTGTGTCTGTGTGTCTGTGTGTGTGTGTAGAGCGATTCAGACTAAACTACTGGACCGATCTTTATGAAATTTGACATGAGAGTTCCTGGGTATGAAATCCCCGAACGTTTTTTTCCATTTTTTTCATAAATGTCTTTGATGACGTCATATCCGGCTTTTCGTGAAAGTTGAGGCGGCACTGTCACGCCCTCATTTTTCAACCAAATTGGTTGAAATTTTGGTCAAGTAATCTTCGACGAAGCCCGGACTTCGGTATTGCATTTCAGCTTGGTGGCTTAAAAATTAATTAATGACTTTGGTCATTAAAAATCTGAAAATTGTAAAAAAAAATAAAAATTTATAAAACGATCCAAATTTACGTTTATCTTATTCTCCATCATTTGCTGATTCCAAGTTATATTCGGATTAAAAACAAGCTCTGAAAATTAAATATATAAAAATTATTATCAAAATCAAATTGTCGAAATCAATTTAAAAACACTTTCATCTTATTCCTTGTCGGTTCCTGATTCCAAAAACATATAGATATGATATGTTTGGATTAAAAACACGCTCAGAAAGTTAAAACAAAGAGAGGTACAGAAAAGCGTGCTATCCTTCTTTGCGCAACTACTACCCCGCTCTTCTTGTCAATTTCACTGCCTTTGCCATGAGCGGTGGACTGACGATGCTACGAGTATACGGTCTTGCTGACAAAATGGCATTGCGTTAAGTTTCATTCTGTGAGTTCGACAGCTACTTGACTAAATATTGTATTTTCGCCTTACGCGGCTTGGTTTTTTTTCTCTCTTTATGTATATACAATTTCGAATGGTACAATTTGAATTCTGATAGCAGTTTACTTCCAAACCAAACGGTGAACTAAACACAACAGGGGTGTCAAGATTCTTTCAGTTACAATGAACATTATAAAGCATCTCATAATACTTTAATGGAATACGATCATTCGTGATTTGTCCGAGTTGTAACCAAAATGTAATGTACTTTTTTGTGAGTACAAATATGCAAGGGATACCTGCCTGTTTCTGCATACTTGACGTTATAATGTCATGTTCAAACATGTTTTTTAGGAGATGAACCCTTCCAATTGCAACAATTATCTGCAATAGGTCACTCTACCTCTAGCATGGTTTGGATTTGGCAAACAAACAGTTTTGAGAACAATTGCGGTGATTGTTCCGCCCATAATATTTTAACCACCAAGAACGACGGGCACAGTGGCGTGGTGGTAAGACGTCGGCCTCCTAATCGGGAGGTCGTGAGTTCGAATCCCGGTCGCTGCCGCCTGGTGGGTTAAGAGTGGAGATTTTTCCGATCTCCCAGGTCAACTTATGTGCAGACCTGCTTAGTGACTTAACCCCCTTCGTGTGTACACGCAAGCACAAGACCAAGTGCGCACGGAAAAGATCCTGTAATCCATGTCAGAGTTCGGTGGGTTATGGAAACACGAAACCAGCATGCCTACCCAACGAAAGCGGAGTGAAGCTGACTATGCTCTCAGAGTATAGTGTGGGGAACCCAAATGGGCAAACGAGCTCACACGTCACCAGAATTTCTGGAACGCTGAAGAAGAAGAAGAAGAACCACCAAGAACTTCTCTTTTTTGGCTCTTGTCTTCTAAACAACAAGTACAACACCAAATCAAAAGGACAGGGTAAATGGTCGTGTCTTTAGAACAAAAATATGCATGATACGATCAGAGCCAAAGACCTTGTTTTAAAGGCATATGTACTCGATGACTATACACGCTAATTGCTTTACCAACAGCTGGAGACATGCTAAATTAAGTTCCTTGCAAAATATTGTGGTCTAGGACCCCTTCAATGTTGAGATATGTTAATTTTCATTTTGATCTGGATCGTCCTATTTATAGATTTGGTAACACATGTAACGTTGATGCAAGGGAGCTAACACCGCGGCTTTGTTGACATCCTCACTTTTTCAGAGGCTAGAACAAGCTGTAATGCATGTATTATGGTCCGCGCATGGTGACATATCGTCATTATATGGTCTTATGGTGCGTTTGACATCGATTATGGGCAAACTACACTTTGTAAACACGGGAGCGCGTACATATGCCTTTAAGGAAGAAAACGATAAAGAAATAGACAAGTTTATGGTATATCTATATATATCCCATGACCTCCCTTCTTTGTCTCTGTTACTTCAGTATGGGTATATATGTTGTATTTTTATAGCTCAATAAATACATCATGGACTCCAAAAAATATATGATAGTGCAGATTCCGATTTGGGCAAAGGACTACTTTCCTCCCGACCTTTGACCTCGCGCCGAACAATGTGACACATTTGTATGAAGTTCTAAAATCGTATTGCACGGCTCAGAAAACCATATCAGTTGCACGCAAAAATGAATCTCAGAACTGATCTGATGTATGAGATGCAATAAGCAAAAGTTTCTTTCATTATGAAAGCAATGCAGGTCGAAAAAAACGAACATTCAACTTACAAGATAACCAGATGCTAGCGAACCAAAACAAAAACACGAGTACCCTCCCCTTGCATCGTTAGCAGACGACTTTTGAGAATCTGTCGGTAGTGTGTTTTGGTGTGCGCCTTCAGCTATCAAACATCGGCTGTTTCACGTGTTTTGCGAGCAAGTCTACTCTTTTGCCTGGCTCTGCAGTAAGTCCACATATTTTTCCGTAATCCAGTCATATTCCTTCAAAATGCAATCAATCAGCGGTGACAGACGTGTCGGTCGCGTTTTCCTCATACCCATACCAGTTTAAGTTCATCCATGCAAACACACTCGCAAAACAGTTTATCACGTAGATACATTTCAAATAGGGAGCAAATGGTTAAATCTAAACCTACATATTTGTTCCCTAAAATTTGCTTCTGTCAATAAGCCTAATTACACACGTTCGAGAAAAACAACGTGGAATCAATTCTGAATCGAGTAAGCCAAATGGGTCCCAACCCCGTTTCGCCCGTTCTGCCGACCTGAAACGCAAAACAAAAGAATTGTGCGCTTCAACTAAATTAATTTCTATTCGACTTCATTACTTTCTTGCAACTTATGAACCTTTACTTAAAGCTTTTAAATGGTCTGAAAGTAGTGTTACCGCGTACTTATCGATGCACTCATTCGTTTTATTTTTTCAGCGACGGTCACTTAGTTTAAGGTTGCAAAAGGGCTAAGTCTCGCTGGCAACAGTTTTACCCTGCACAGATCGCAACAGTGCCCCTAGTAGTCTACACTTTGTGTTTGATGGTAGAATGGGATATACAGATTACAACACTCGTGGTTTTTTATATGGCTTGTATTTCAGTCAAGACCCAGCGGGAATATCAATCGAGAGCCACTCGCCAGAGGCTCGTGTCTCCCGATGATATTCATCCGCTGGGTCTTGACTGAAATACAAGCCATATAAAAAAACCACTCGTGTTGTAACCTATATATATATATTTTAATGAGATCAGCTGCACTGAAAAAACACACACACAAAACTTGTAATATAATGTTAAACAAAGGGAAAACAGAATTGAAAACTAATTTCTGTCAATAGTTGTAAAGAAAAGGTAGTTTGAACTTTTTCTTTTGGATTACGTCATGTCAACACTCTGATTTAAAACAAGGAAAAAGAAGGAGTTTTAAAACCGCCTCCAAAAGCTTGAAAACAAGCTTTAAAATTAGTGTTACAACTGCATGGGTTAGGAAGGACAAGAGTCGACTCTTTTATGTGAATAAATTGCAAAGAAAAACAGCTTCAACTGTTTTTTTTATTTAGTCTATGAAACGTCAATTAAAAAGAAGCTTCAATGAGTTTTGGAACCGATTGAACTTTTTTGTAAAACATTGTTTACCAAGCAGAAAAACGACAAGATAGACTAACATGCAACATACTTCTGTAAATAGCTATAAAAGAAAGAATAGAGTTAATCTTTTTTGGAATATACTCAATACATCCATATAAAAAACTAAAAAACGTTTTAGGTGAGTTTTAAAACTGCGTGAACTTTTCTTTCATACTTACCAAGCAGAAAAACGACGAAGCAGAACAACAGGAATTTCTTTGTTTGGCCCATCTTCGTCTGAGAGGAGTAAAAGACTTTTCTAAGACTAACTCCAGCCGTCACCGTCGACCTGAAGCTTGGACAGAGAATGGCGTAGATTCGCATACGCAAATTATACTTGCCTCATTGCTTATCCTAGCAACGAGTTGCCCGGAGCAACGCACACACAACAAAACAAGGATTTCGCAAGTTTGGGCAATGCAGTAAAAGGTGAAGTATTGAGAAACAGCCGACACACGCAAACAAATTGTGGTCATTTGCATATCACATGACTGTAGACGTATGTGATTGGTTGGCTGGTTTTACGACCTGCATAGTTCAGTGCATCCTGTTTTGTCGCAACGACAGTCGGTGCAACCGGATCTGTTGCAGTGAATTGGGCAATTAATCACAGCGTTGGTTAGGATACCACCGCAACAAAACACACTTGTTGAGACCTATAGTGCTGTGGGGTATCAAGTTTCGTTCCCTTTGGCTACGTCTAGAGAGCGGCTGTATCGGTGTATTAGTTTCAGACAATATCGTAGTTAAAATAATTCACACAGTGTAATTTATGAAGCCTGTGCAGTGAGCACCTCGTGCCGTGGGGTATAGAGTTTCGTTCCCGTGGCTACGTCAAGAGAGCAGTATCGGTGTATTAGTTTCAGACATGTTGTGATTGAAATAAATCACACAGTGTCATGTATGAAGCCTACAGCTGTGCGTATGCCTTGCACAATACGTACAACGCACCCCCGGACGTCATAGTGGTGTCATTCATCAACACGTTTGAACATGAACCTTCAACGTCGTTGCATTGCGTCGGTGCCGGCCACTTGAAATCGAGATGGCAATAGCAAATTGTACCAATTTTTTTACCTTTTCATGGGTGCAACCGCTCATCAACGCATACCTGCACGAAGTGGTCGTTAAAATTATGATTTACAAGCACTACAGTCAGTGTCAAGACGAGCTGAAATCCTTACATAAACTGGCGTCCGATAAAAAAAAAGTATTAACAATCAAAATGACAAACGAGAACTCGCCTTCGGTTGTAAAAGCCAAGTGTCCTCTTTATTCTTTGAGAAATAAAAAACAAAACAAAAGCAAACATAAAAACAAGTCGTGTAGAGCAATATTATGACTGGGAATAGCTGTTGCACAAAAATTTGACGAGGTGGACTGACGAGTATACGGTTTTGGTGAAAAAAATGCAGTGCGTTCAGTTTCATTCTGTGAGTTCGACAGCTTGACTAAATGTAGTATTTTCGCCTTACGCGACTTGTTATGGGCACATGCCCCTGATGGCTTTGCCGCCGTGAGGGCTACAGCTTACATTTTATTTATTTATTTATTTATTAAGGAGATTTCTATAGCGCATAACTAAAAGCACTATGCGCTTTACAATATCACTAGGTATAAGCACACGCAAACATACTCTGATTAAATAGAACTTAGCCTAACAAGACAATACTAAGAACACTAAACATTTGAGTTCATACAAAAATAAAAAATTAAATTAAATACTGGACAAACGATTAAAATAAGCTTAAGGCCTACACCGACTCCAATGGACTTCTCGTAGCAGACGACGGTTCTGCATAGCGCCAGTTCCCTTGAACCATAACCGCCACTGCTCTAGTTCGTGTGACTCGCAGCCGTTTGTTTGCGTTTTAGATTCAGAGGTAGACAATAACGTGCTATTGCAGATAAGCTTACAGCGAGTCGCATTGAAATCATAAACTGACGACTAAATTGTGAGAAAAAAAAGGAAACTGGATCACACGGGTTCACGATGGCTTAGGGGTAAGATAAACCACGCAAAAATAAATTCTTTGAAAATTGCTCGCTCTTTTCGGAGGGCACCTAGGATGTTCTCAAGCGGTGAGTGTTTAAATGAAAGGGTGTTTGTACTGTATGTAAAAGCCTGACAGTGTCTGTGATGGTTTACGGGAGGCTTACTGTGCCTTTAAGCGTGCATATCCGGTATGATGTTTTTCTGAGTGTAGGAGATATAGGACTGGGGGTTGATTGTGAGTGTGTGTGTGTGTTCAGGGATTTCCATTTAACTACTTAAAATTATAAATCAGTTTGTTAATCGAAATTCTGTCTGAAATTGAAATTGTAATAACAGACACAACCATGGTTGCCTTGTTAAAAAAAAAAATGAAAGATGTGTTGTGTTAAAATTGTAAATGTGATACAACAAACAAACAAAATTCAATAAAACGCTATTTATGCAAACTAGTGTCAGTTTTGGCTTGTTTGGTCAATGCCAGTCAGTAAGGGATATCACGTCCGATTTGTTTCGGCAAGCCTAGGATTGACTAATCTCGGCGAAGGAGGATCTGGTGTGTTCAGTTTCAATCTTTTAGGCCAATGGATTGACTGAATGTTTTGGATCGCTTACAACACCTTGTTTAATCCGGTTACCATTACTCTCATAGTCTTTCTTGTGACATAAAGTTGGAGTGAAGTGGGCAGATCAAGATTCATAAATCGTGAGCACATTGATACAGACAGACCGACAGAAAAACAGACAGACGCAGACATAAACATATATACATACACACACACGTACATATTTACACACACACACACACACACACACACACACAACACACACACACACACATTCACACACATTCACAGACAGACAGACACACGCACACACACACACACACACACGCACGCACAAACACCCCACCCCCACCCCCCACCCCCCCCCACACACACACATACACAAACAGAGCCGAGAGAGAGAGATAGAAAGAGAAAGAGATAGAAAGAGAAAGCGAGAGAGAGAGAGAAAGAGAGAGAGAGAGCAAGCGAATGGAGAGAGAGATATATGTGCGGTGAGAGAGAGGGGGTAGAGAGAGAAAGGCAGACAAACATACAGAAAGACAGAGAGACACTTAGAGGGAGAGGGAGAGAGAGAGAGAGAGAGAGAGAGAGAGAGAGAGAGAGAGAGAGAGAGAGAGAGAGAGAGAGAGCGAATGGAGAGAGAGATATATGTGCGGTGAGAGAGAGGGGGTAGAGAGAGAAAGGCAGACAAACATACAGAAAGACAGAGACTGAGACACTCAGAGGGAGAGGGAGAGAGAGAGACAGAGAGAGAGAGAGAGAGAGAGAGAGAGAGAGAGAGAGAGAGAGAGAGAGAGAGACACGGAGAGACAGAGACAGAGACAGAGAGACAGAGAGGGACAGAGGTAGAGAGACAGAGAGAGAGAGAGAGAGAGAGAGAGAGAGAGAGGGACAGAGGGAGAGAGACAGAGAGGGTGAGAGAGAGAGACAGAGACAGACAGAGACAGACAGAGACAGAGACAGAGAGAGAGAAAGAGATTCAACGTAAAGCAAGACACTTGGAAACAGTCGATAACATGACAGTAGACAAGTAGCGTAAGTTTTGACTTAAAGGCACAGTTAGCCTCCCGTAAACCATCACAGATACGGTCAGGCTTTTACACACAGTACAAACACCCTTTCATTTAAACACTCACCGATTGAGAACATCCCAGGTGCCCTCCGTAAAGAGCGAACAATTTTCAAAGAATTTATTTTTGCG
This sequence comes from Littorina saxatilis, assembly GCF_037325665.1. Lineage (NCBI taxonomy): Eukaryota > Metazoa > Mollusca > Gastropoda > Littorinimorpha > Littorinidae > Littorina > Littorina saxatilis. Next base: position 37,118,999 of record NC_090251.1, on the reverse strand, counting down.
TGGTTTATCTTACCCCTGAGCCATCGTGAACCCGTGTGATCCAGTTTCCCTTTTTCACAATGTAGTCGTCAGTTAGTCATTTGAATGCGACTCGATGTCAGCTTATCTACAATAGCACGTTTTTATGCACGAAACAAACGGCTGTGGTTCACAAGAACTCTAGCGATGGCTTTTGACTGTTGAGAGGAACGGCGATATGCACTAAACCGTCGTCTGCTACGACCCTTGCGTGACCCTGCTTCCGGGCTTTTCTTTTTTCAAACTTTCACAACTTCGAATTGTACGGATCTTGTCTTGATGAAAAAATAATTCTTTTATGATTAAAGAATGTTTGTGTAACAAGCTGTCAATTTATTATTTAGATTTTAAAAGTTAGGTCTAGCGCAAAAACGCACCACGGTCCAAAAACATTCTGATAATCATCGATCAACGGCTATCGCCAGTTTACATCGATAGAAGGAGACCCGAAGGGAAGTAACTCATTATTGACCTGAGTTCAGGATGGGTCCATCAAGTGTTCGAGACAATCTGCAAAATTAATTCTTTAAAAATTGCTCGCTCTTTACGTAGGGCACCTAGGATGTTCCCGTTTGGTGAGCGTTCAAATGGAAGGGTGTTTGTACTGTGTGTAAAAGCCTGACAGTATCTGTGATGGTTTACGGGAGGCTTACTGTCCGGGAATATTCATAACAGCCGTCCAGCACCAAAACGAGGCGCCATTGTTGTTGAGAAATAAATTCTTTGAACATTTCTCACGCTCGACAGAAAGCAGCCAGGATGTTCCCGTTCGGTGAGCGTTCAAATGGAAGTATGCTTGTACTGTATGTAGACGCTCGGGGAGCTCTGTGATGGTTTACGGGAGGCTTACTGTGCCTTTAATATTTTAACAAAGACTGGGAATCGAGACGAGGGTTGTGGTGTATGTATGTATGTATGTATGTATGTATGTATGTATGTATGTATGTATGTATGTATGTATGTATGTATGTATGTATGTATGTATGTATGTATGTATGTATGTATGTATGTATGTATGTATGTATGTATGTATGTATGTATGTATGTATGTATGTATGTATGTGAGGAAACTTAAGGACCGATCTACATGAAACTGAACGTACAAATTCGTACAGATGATAACCCCAGACAATTCTTTTTCCCGTTAAATTACTTTGATGACGTCATATCCGGCTTTTTGGTGAAAGTTGAGGCGACACTGTCACGCCCCCATTTTTCAATCAAATGGTTTGACATTTTGGTCAATCAATCTTCAAAAAAAGGCCCGGACTATAGGATTGCATTTCTGCTAGGAAGCTTAAGAATTATTCAATGAGTTTGGTGATTAAACATCTCAAAATTCGAATTAAAATTAAAATAGTAATCGATCCAAACTTTTTTCCATCTTTTTCGTTATCATGTCCTTGCATCCCTCAAAATATAGATAAACCATGTTAACTCTGGAAATTTACTCACAATTACCGAACATAGGTTAATAAGGCGTTACGCACGCATGCTTCGCGGAGACGAGCTGGACCCGTCTCAGTCTTCGGGTTTAGGCTAGCGTCGCCTTAGTACATGTAATCTCGGTGCTGGCTATTTTGTATAGTCTTGATCTTTTAGGTTCAGGCCGACAGATTGACTAAATGTTTTACTATCGCTTCACGCGACTTGTTTGAAGTTTTGGAACAAACAAACGGCTCTTTCACAAGCCCAGAAGCAGATTGGCACGCTAGGCTCTTTGCGGAAAACCGTGTGAGGTTTCAAGACGGGTCCTATTTGGGGCATGGCGATGAAGGGTAGCATATACATAATGAATCATTCGTGCAGCAGTCAGAGCGGTTGCACCCAATTCAGGCCATAAAACCAGGGAGTGAGGGGATGAGTATTGGTTTACTACTTTGCAGTGTTGTTGTAAAGACAGCAGAAAGACGGTATGAGGTGCTTGACTACTGAGCTCGTTGCCGCGACATGAATTAAAGACGCTCTACCACTTCTCTCTCCGGTGGCGTCCCGACTCGCCCACTCCCATCTCGCCCCTCAGTTCTTATCTCGCCCCTTCCATCTCGCCCCGAATTATCTCTTGATTTTCCGTAAGTGGTATTACGCCCCCGCTCATCAGAATTCGTCTCTGTCACCGGCACTCACAATTAATCACTATGTGCGAGAAAAACAGAGAAAGAGAATAAGAGCTAGACTGAGGTGGAGAGAGAGAGAGAGAGAGAGAGAGAGAGAGAGAGAGAGAGAGAGAGAGAGAGAGAGAGAGAGAGAGGGAGAGAGAGAGAGAGAGAGAGAGAGAGAGAGAGAGAGAGAGAGAGAGAGAGAGAGAGAGAGAGAGAGAGAGAGAGAGAGAGAGAGAGAGAGAGAGAGAGAGCGTCTTCGCTGGTGTAAAGCTATCCTAAAACATGAAGTCTTACAATTGGTAAGGAAAATGATCGGAAGTATTCAATGTCATTTTTACATTTTGACTAAATGTTTTAACATAGACGGGGAATCGAGACGAGGGTGGTGGTGTATGTGTGTGTGTATGTATGTATCTAACTTGTTTTGTCTCAATTCGTTTTATTAATCGTAAATTGGAAGGCTTTGAATAAAACATTTTGTATTGTAAAACTCAGGTAGAAGTGTGATTTTTGTGCGTAACTTGTTCTGATCGACAAACGTTAAAAATACAACATGACTTCATCGCATGGAGTGTTCGGGGGCGAGTTGCCACTGCTCGCCGCGGCGAGTTGACGCCCCTGGCAGATTGAAAGCAAGCAGAGCAAGAAGTCGGCTACTACAAAGCGGGGGCGAGATAGGAAGGGGCCAGTCGGTACCGCGCCCTCTCTTCATCCCTTCCCCTCCCCTCGTCACCCATCTGCTTCTCACCTCCCCCCCCCCCCCCATCTTTCCCTCCTCCCATACGTTGGCCCCAATACACACACACTCACACACACACACGCACACACACACACACACGCATACACACGTACACAC
>NC_090251.1:37003523-37113523 GCF_037325665.1 Littorina saxatilis | reverse complement strand
GGTTTTTTTTTGGGGGGGAGGGTTTATGCTACAAACAGCTTGCTATCTGCCATGGACATTATTTATGCAGTGCAACAGATACTACAGTCGACAACCAAAACCGATTCAATAAAGCCTATCTACATTTGTCTCTTTCTGTCCCCAGTACTGGTGACTATTCGAGACATGATTTTGTTGATACGATAAAGAAAAATAAAACCTACTCACGCTCGTTAAAAATATAGAACAGCTTAAAATATTCAACAACTTTTGAATGCAAATGTGAAAAGAAGAACCGATTCCCCAAACAGTACATTTTGTGTAGCAATAGCGCCTAGTATAATGTTTGCATGCCGGATACTGTGAAAACAGAGCGTTATTTTTCATGTGGGGCATGCAACAAAAAATGCAAAATTAAGTAATGTGACACTGTCCTACAGAGTTTATTCTATGAACAACACACGTTGAGGTGATACAGGGTGGTGACTTTTAATTGTTTCCCAAGTAGACATCATCCATCATGTAGACATTTATAGCTTCACTAAGCCAGTGAACCCAACCACCTGGGCTGACAACAAAGGTTTTATCCTGTCTACTCGGCGGCTTCAAATACCGGGTCTCCTCTATGCTTCCAACAACTTGCTTTTAAACACATTGCAACAGGGAGGCAATTGTTATAAAATCAATGTTATTCTACATACGTGAGAGAGACGTAAAAAGGTCTTTACCGAGACTGAGTCCTGCCTGGCCAAAATCCGTCGACCGAGACACCGTTGTCTCGGTATCATGTACACGGGGGACACACGTTTTTAATTTTTATATTTAAATTTGTGTTGTTGTATAGAATTTGTATAGAAAATATGTTTCTTGTTTCTGAGTTTAATATACTCGTGCAAAAGAGTTAAGCAACCCGAATGTTCAATCTGAATAGCAACATTACAAAATTCATCAAATTAATTGAGTGTGACTGGTCTGCTTGGAACTGGTTGTCACCTGACGGGCGTAGTGGCTAAGTGGATGAGACATCAACCTCCAATGAGGAAGGTCGCGGGTTCGAATCCCGGCCGCGCCTGGTGGGATAAGGTTGGAGATTTCTCCGATCTCCCAGGTCAACTTATGTGAAGACCTGCTAGTGCCTTATCCCCCTTCGTGTGTATACGCAAGCACAAGACCAAGAGCGCACGGAAATGATCCTGTAATTCTAGTCCGAGTTCGGTGGGTATTAGAAACATGAAAATATCCAGCATACTTCCTCCGAAAGCGGCGTATGGCTGCCTGAACGGCGGGGTAAAAACGGTCATAGAAGAAAACACCCACTTGTGCAAAAACATGAGTGAACGTGGGACTTTTGGTCCATGAACGAAGAAGAAGAAGAACAGAAGAAGAAGAGAACAGGAGGAGAAGAAGAAGAAGGTTGTCACCCGCTATTGATTCTCTGTGGCCTACCCATGTGTGCTTCCGATGGTGGTTGTTCAACTCACTGATCCATGACAAGGTCGTTGGTCTAGTTACAGGACAATGCGATTCTTGCATGCTTATTCTTTAAGCCATCGTCCACCAGTGTGAAGTCCTTGGCAGAGTAGCCTTGCTAACAAGACGTGATGACGTCACGCGGAACTCCATACCTACACTTGCTGACTTTATTAATAACACCTTTAACAACCTCCAAGGTGGAAATTCCTGTGCCCATTAAGCCTTCTGACACATTGAGGTATTTGTCACCTTGTAACGTAACTATCTTTTGATTGATTTTTTTTTTAATGGACTGGTTTTGTCGGTTTTCACAAAATCTGTAGTAATTAGGCAACCAGCTGAAAATAACGTCGTTGTCCTTTATACCGATACCAGCAGCAGTTACACAGGCAAAACATTCTGTGCCTTGATTAAAAAAAAAAAGCAGTTCTCATCGTCAGCCACATCATTTCATCAATGTTTGTCATATCTAACTTGTTTAGCAAGTGACAAACATTAACGACCAACACATGTATTTTCTTCAAAGTGACACCCTGAGTGAAACTGAGCTGTGTGGCTTACGTCACGTTCTTCAATTAAAGAACGTGCACATCAACTTGCGGTAAGCCGACTAGACATGCTTTTGATACATACGGTTGATAAAGCTCGGTAATTAAACAAAGACGTTTAATTTATTGTTGCATACGATGTTGCTTAACTTTTGTGCTTTAGTTTATCAAATCATACACAATTATGATTGTATATTTTTGGATTGTGGATTAAACATAAAGAATCCAATGAAACCACTTTTGTATCTGTTATTGCAATTTCAATTTCAAACAAATTTCAAATAACTTATTTATTAATCATTTTAAAGTTTTGAAGTTGAAATGCAATCCCATAGACCGGACCGGATCAAATGTATGACCACAATTTCACACACACACACACACACACACACACACACACACACACACACACACACACACACACACACACACACACACACACACACACACACACACACACACACACACACACACACACACACACACACACACACACACACTTACAACAACAACAATTTTGTATGTGCAATGAAACCCCCTTGTATGACGTCCTTTTTTTTTTTAAGACAATCCGCTTTTTATTGTCCTAGCGTCCGAGATTTTTTGTAAACCGATTATGTAAATCTACCCCAATTTGATGACTCTCTCCCTCAGTTTGAGACTTAAATCTCTTACTTGGGCAGGCAGATAGTCTCAAGGCCAACCAGCTATTACAATGCACCTGCCTTTGATTTCACCGCACCTCCAGAGCAAAAATATGTCCGGTCTGTATTCTTCCTTTCATGTGCGGGTAATAAACCGGAAGCGCCTAATATGATGTTTTTTCCCTCAATTTTCCCCTCTATATAAAATGCGAAAATACGGTACTTTTTTTCCCGGCTCGCCGGTCAAGACACGAACACGAACTGGCACACTTCGGATAAAATAAAAGATCGTAACAGTAGGTAACGTATACCTCCACCGGCAACCCTCCTCCGCTCCGCTACCCCCCCCCCCCCCCATCCCTTTTAAACGCCCTCCCTCCCCCCTACCCCGAATTCCTTCATCAAACCGCTCTGTTCTTTCATTGTTTCCCGGTACCCACAAGAAAGCAGCCGTTCCCATCCAAATTCCAACAGTGATCTGTAAACGTTGATAAGGTAACTAACAATTCATATCATTGTCAATAGGTAATTTACAGAATAGTGGGGGAGCTTGACCTTGTTGAACTTTTTGGTTGGGGTTACCGCTGATAGCTGACACGGTTGTTACGGGTCACAAAGCGACCTACTTCTTCGTTGCGCGTACGTGTGTGTGTGTGTGTGTGTGTGTGTGTGTGTGTTTGCGTCCGGGTGTGTGTGTGCCGTGTGTACTATGAAGTGTGTGTGTGTGTGTGTGTGTGTGTGTGTGTGTGTGTGTGTGTGTGTGTGTGCGTGCGTGCGTGCGAGCGTGTGCGTGCGTTTGTCTCTGTCTGGGAGTCTCTGTGTATCCACGTGTGTTTTCTACGTGCGTGTGCGTGCGTCTGTACTTAAATCACCAATGCAAAGGTATCAGTAACGCCAAGACGTGCAGGTGATCCTGATACATCTTCAAGGCCGTTACGGACACCGTTATTGCGCCTGTCGCGGGTCACGCTATTTAACCGAATATTGTTTTCTTCGCACGCGTCCGTTATAGAGATACGAGATTAGACAATGGCTCCCGTGATGAATAAAGAATAGCTGCAAAACAGCCAAATTTGAGACGGACTGAAGACCTGGGAAAGGCGATATGCGCGATAGCTTCTGTGTTCAAAAAAGAATAGCAGCAACGATGCGCAAATGACAGGGGTTAAGCAAGTTCAGGAAAGTCTATTAATTAGTATCGGGTTTCAATATTCTTGAGATGGCTCAGGTTGCATCCTTGTACTAGAAATCCGGTCAGATAGTGAAACATAACAAAATTGGGCATTCTTCGCATTTGTGTGTGTTGTAAACATACAATATTATAATAATGAATATGACAACTTCTTCAGTACAGGTCACTAAAAGGGGGAATCTGTGCTAAATTTGTTTGCAACATTCTGCATGTGTACCCTCATTCAAGGTGTCCTTTGCATGCCCATTAAATAATTAGAATTTAAAAAAAAAATCAACGTTTTTTTTCTCCAGAAAAGCACGTATAATCATTAAAACATAAAATGAAGAATAAAAAATACTACGAAACGTAAAAGCGTGATTTGCTGTCACCCTAGGGATACAACCTAGGCTTTAAGATTCTTGCTGATGTTCAAACGAGAAACGTCACGGGTGCATCATTCGGGACACCATGCGTTCGGAGAGTTCGTATTTCTTTCTGATCCAACCATATTCTTCGCGCGCTTCCGTACTAGAGATACGAGATTAGACAATGACTCCTGTGATGAATAAAGAATAGCTGCAAAACAGCCAAATTTGACACGGACTCAAGGCCTGGGAAAGGCGATATGCGCGATTGCTTCTGTGTTCAAATAAGAATAGCAGCAACCATGCGCAAATGACAGGGGATAAGCAAGTTCAGGAAAGTCTATAAATTAGCATCGGGTTTCAATACTCTTGACATGGCTCAGGTTGCATCCTTGTACTAGAAATCCGGTCAGATAGTGAAACATAACAAAATTGGGCATTTTTCGCATTTGTGTGTGTTGTAAACAGATGTAACCGAGTGCCGTAACACTACGATCACCTCGGGAGGCGAAGTGCAATCAAACAGGATTGAAAATGTTAGGGCTAATTTCTTAGCCCTATAAAAACTGTTATGCAAACCCGAATGTTTCCAAGAACATACAGACAATCGGAAACCACCAGACCCCATCACAAACAGAATTCCACAATCCACCGGTGTTGACTTAAAGGCCAACAACTCGGGTGCAGAGTCTGCCGTGAAAGGAGCGGAAGCCTCCCCTGTCACACATACAATATAATAATAATGAATATGACAACTTCTTCAGTACAGGTCACTAAGAGGGGGAATCTGTGCCAAATTTGTTTGCAACATTCTGCATGTGTGTCCTTGCATGCCCATTAAATAATTAGAATTAAAAAAACAAATTCATTGAACGTTTTTTTTCTCTCCAGAAAAGCACGTAGAATCATTAAAACATAACACGAAGAATAAAAAATACTACGAAACGTAAAAGCGTAATTTGCTGTCACCCTAGGGATACAACCTAGGCTTTAAGATTGTTGCTGATGTTCAAACGATAAACGTCATGGGTGCATCATTCGGGACACCATGCGTTCGGAGAGTTCGTATTTTTGTGTGATCCAACCATATACTTTCAAATCGGCATTGATACATGTAGTTTTCAATTCAGCTTTGGGTGAAGTGCTGAAACTTACTGTATACATTAACTTCACTTTTTACTGAGATGAACGGGACAACAGTTTGCCGATCGTGGGACACCACTTGATGCACCCGTAACACAAAACAAACCGTGAATACGTTCGCGGAAATTTCCTACCGGACGGTCATACTAAATACAAATTATGTTTTATTGATCCATTATATACAGAATATTGCAAAACAATAGCACAGAAACGAGAAGTCTAGGCACAACATTCACACAAAGTGAGAATTTCAATGAGTTCCCATTTTCTGCTGCCATTTTGGACTCATATTCACTACTTTCTTGTATGTTTCTGCCCAAAACGAAATCATATCGGGTACAAACTACACAAATATATAGCCAGTTTATTTTAGAATTATAACGTGTGAAAAATAGGAATCCTTGTAGTGGTATCATTTTTTTTACACTGTGACCATCAATCTTGACCAGTACCGAAGAAGTCGTCATATATATTTTACGAAATGTCTTTTCAAGATTTCCTTTACTAATGTTCCAGTAATTACCCCCCCCCCCTCTCTTGCCAACCACAAGAAAAAGAGAAAACAAAGAAGAAAAAAAGAGTTAACAATAAAAAGGAAGACTTTATTTTTATCTGATTAAATACATTGATTGATAGTACAAACAAGCAAGCAAGCAAACAAAAAAACACAAACATTCTCTTATAATTTACCTCTTTACCGATTATGTTACGTAAAAATAGTAAAGAAATAACATTTCATTCTTAACGTTTAACAGTATTAAACATTAAACATTAAACATTAAACGCGTGCATCTGTGAAGATCTTAATCCTAACTCTGTTCTTACCACGGAACCAGTTTGAAAATGGTATCTTTGAATAAAATCGATGCCCATAATAAATGTCTATGTCACACGCTTTCCTTCTTTGCCACTACTAAAGCAAACGTGTGCAAGATTGTATGTTACACGCTTTGGAGCATGTGCAAGAACGGATTCAAACTCGAAATCGTCCCCCCAAAAACCCCAAAATGCACACACGACTTTTATTTCTCCTGCTGTTATCGTATCTTCTTTTACAAATTCTTCAACGCTCAGAATACTGAAAACGGCATCCCAGACGACAGTACTGTTTCCATACGCGAATTTAGCTGCCCTTGGAAAGTGGCTCGCTCAGGAGGCCTGTTAGTCTGACACTATAAGGACAGAGTTGTGAACATAGATGACAAAGATCCCGGAAAGAACAAACATTTCGCGGATGCAGACACAGAAAGACGTCATGAAGATTGCGATGCTTCAAAAGATACAGACTGTGACGATGACTGTGACGTCATTCACATATTCTGAGACGTCATTTATAGTTGTTCGGTCACTTTCGTCAAAAAGTAGATCTCTCCACAATGGCTGCTCCTGTGTTTAGGTTTATCAAGCGTGAGTACGCAAAACGTGTTTGTTCTCTCCTCTGTTGAAGCTGTGAGACATAATCGCCATTACGAGCTAGTCGTGTGACAGAGAGTTTTCTTGCACACTCGACTGCTGCTGTTTCACTCCGGCTAAAGCCGTCGTGAAACATCTACAGTCTCGTGTGCAAGAAAACTCTCTGTCACACGACTAGCTCGTAATAGCGGGTATTGACTAACACTTTGTGGACAAATACGCTAAAAGAAGCAGACTGCTAAAACTCCTGTCACACTGTACCGCGTTTCCACGGAGTTGGCACGGCGTTGTACATTTCTCAGAGCACCGTGGGATCGCAGGACAATTCTGCGATTGACTGCGCTCTCACGGAGTGCTCACGGCGTGCTAGGAGTTGTCACCGCGTTGTGAGCCAACCCCATAACGCAGAGTACACTCCCCGGTCGTATACATGCACTTCCGCTTAATCGACACGCCGTGGACGCGCAGTGACAACTCCTAGCACACCGTGAGCACTCCGTGAGAGCGCAGTCAATCGCAGAATTTTCCTGCGATCCCACGGCGCTCTGAGAAATGTACAACGCCGTGCCATCTCCCTGGAAACGCGGTACAGTGTGACAGGTGTTTAATGAAAAAAAGTAAGAAATCAGGACTACAAAACTAATGAGGGCATTTAAGATAAAAGCTGTTATTGCATTTGAGTTCAAAGTCGAATGAAAATTAACAAAGTATTATCGTTTGTTGTTTGTTTGTTTGCTTAACGCCCAGCCGACCACGAAGGGCCATATCAGGGCGGTGCTGCTTTGACATATAACGTGCGCCACACACAAGACAGAAGTCGCAGCACAGGCTTCATGTCTCACCCAGTCACATTATTCTGACACCGGACCAACCAGTCCTAGCACTAACCCCATAATGCCAGACGCCAGGCGGAGCAGCCACTAGATTGCCAATTTTAAAGTCTTAGGTATGACCCGGCCGGGGTTCGAACCCACGACCTCCCGATCACGGGGCGGACGCCTTCCACTAGCCCAACAGTGCCGGTATTAAAGTATTATCGTTCTCTAAGTCTGTTTGTATAGATATATATAAATTCAAGTGTTGAAAATATGGCAGCAAGAACTGTGTGTGTGTGTGTGTGTGTGTGTGTGTGTGTGTGTGTGTGTGTGTGTGTGTGTGTGCGTGCGTGCGTGCGTGCGAGCGTGTGTGTGTGTATGTGTGTGTGTGCCCGTGTGTGTGTGTGTGTGTGTGTGTGTGTGTGTGTGTGAGTGTGTGTGTCCGTGTCTGTGTGTTTATGCGCGCACGTGCGTGCGCTTGCATGCGAGCGTACGTGCATTACACTTTGTAAACACGGGAGTGCGTTAGTATGCCTTTAAACAGTAGTAACAAACTTGGTTTTTCGATTAGCGTTTCGTAACGTAAACCGTGAAGGTTGTATCTCTTGTTTAATCCGTCAGCGGCCGTATACACTCCATGTTCAGTCGCAAATTGTCAAAATGTCAACATGCCCTAACATTTAAAAACTGAGAGAGAGAGAGAGAGAGAGAGAGAGAGAGAGAGAGAGAGAGAGAGAGAGAGAGAGAGAGAGAGAGAGAGAGAGAGAGAAAGAGAGAGAGAGAGAATGCTTATTCTGTTACCCTCGTAAAATAAAGAATTGTCATTGTCATTGTCATTGTCTCTCTCTCTCGCTCTCTTACGCATATAAACACAGACAGAGACAGACAGGCAGACATGCAGACAAAGAGACAGACAAAGAGACAGACAAAGAGACAGACAAAGAGACAGACAAAGAGACAGACAAAGAGACAGACAGACAAACACGCACGGAGTAAACATATCAGATCTCTATATGCTTGTAATCAAGGAATAATCAGGAGTACAATGCAATCCCTTTTAAATCTGTTTGTGAAAATTAGCTTTTAATGACAAATAATGAACAAACTACTGATTTGTGAGCTTCCGAGCTGAAACGCAATCCCATTGTCCGGACTGAGTCAAAGGAATGTGTGACCACAAGGCGGCCTCAACTGTTGCAAAAAGCCGGATATGACGTCATCAAAAGACATTTATAAAAAAAAGAATTGAAAGAAAAAAGTGCTGGAATATTATATGGAAGAAATTCCATGTAAAGTTCCATTAAGATCTGTTCGGTAGTTTTCCTGGAATTGTTCTACACGTACAAATACACACACACACACACACACACACACACACACACACACACACACACACACACACACACACACACACACACACACACACACACACACACACACACACATACATACAACAACACCCTTGTCTCGATTCCTGGTCTGTCTGAAAATATCCAGTCAACGCTTCACTTACTGTAAAAAATGTACAACAAGACAACAACAAAACAAACCGAAAAAACAACCCAACAAAACTACAATTACACATACACACACAACTCACCTGAACCAATAAGGAACAGTGTTATCAAACACCTGAGGGCACAGGTACATCTTACCGGATTTTCGTTTTTCTCATGGGTTTCAGTGACAAATATTTGCACAGTTTCCAAACACTGGGAAAGGTGAGTCACTTAAGCTGACGATGGAACGAAGGAGAACGCACTCAAATAAAGTTTTTTTATGCACCCAAAGAGATACTAACCGGCACAACCTAGTTTTCAGGGGGTTAGAATTCACATAGCGGTCGCTAATCATTTTAGTCAATAGTTGACGGAATGTTTTCCGGTAGACTGGGAATCGAGACGAGGTGAGAGCGTATGTGCATGTGTGTGCGTGTCTGTGAATGTATAGAGCGATTCTAATAAAACTACTGGACAGATGTTCATGAGACTTTTACATATATACATTCTTCCAGATGATATTCAAACAAAAGTTTTCTTTTTTTTAAGGGGGGAGGGGGATGTCATTGATGACGTCATATTCAACTTTTAAAATAATTTGAGACGATACTGGGATAGTTGTATTTATCAATCGAAGTGAATGAAAAATTTGGCCCGGACTAGGGGATTGCGTTTTAGTGTGAACGTTTAATAATTGTTAATTAATTGGTTTATCAATTTTTTGCTGAAAATCGAAACTGCAATCACATACACACAAGTGGTTCCAATTGCATTCTTATATTAATCCTCAATGAAACAAGAAATTCCTCCGAGGTAGGACAAACACCCCCGTCAAAGGGAAATAACCTTCTCAGTTGGTGGCAGTGACTGAGTGAGAATGGTTATTTCCCTTTGACCATTAAGATGTCCCTCTATAAGTCCTTGTATAATTTTAATCCACCAATAACTCCCTAACCGTGTGTTTGACTGGTCCCAATTTTTGTAAGGACCGTCTCAGGAATGTATAGAACCTGTTCACCAAGTTTGGTGACGATCGGTCCGTTCATTCTTGAGATCTATATGCGAACACAAACACACAAACAAACAAACAAACAAACAAACACATCGACCGAAACCTATACACACCCCTATACCGGGGGTGTAAAAACTTGGAATGTGTACAGTCGCCATACAAAGTAACTGAACTCATTCAACTCACGATGCATCAGGAAACTTGACTGATCCGCATGTCCGCATCAAAAGGCAGGACAAGATCCCTGATACGGAGGTGCTTCAGAGGGCAGAGATGATGAGCGCGCACGCAATGCGCAAGAGCTCAATGGATTAGGCATGAGCATCGTATGCCGGACGAGCGTCTGACCAAGAGACTCTGTTGTGGTGAGCTGTCATCAGGGAAGCGATCCCATGGAGGAAAATGGATGCGGGGTGGGGGGGGGGGTAGGGTGTGTGGGTGTGTGTTTGTGAGGGGGGTGGGGTGGTTGGGGGTGCTGGGTACCTGAGGTGGTAGAGCGCACATGGGACTTGTGATCCCAGAATCACGGGAACGCGGAATAACGCCGAATTGCAATTGTCGCCTAAGACCGAATTCCATTTGTCGCCTAACTTAGAATTTGTTCTTTAGCCAAATGTCGCCTAATGTCGAATTGCCAAATGGCGCCTAACACCGAATTCCCATTGTCGCCTAACATAGAATTCCAAATGTCGCCTAATGTCGAATTGCCAAATGGCGCCTAACACCGAATTCCCATTGTCGCCTAACATAGAATTCCAAATGTCGCCTAATGTCGAATTGCCAAATGGCGCCTAACACCGAATCACGGGTTCGAATCCAGGCCGGGTCAACTTTATGTGCAGACTGAGAGACGGTGTCTATGTCCCACCCCCGTGTCACATCAGTAGCACGCAGAAGACCTCGGTCAAGTTCTGCTATAAGTGCAGCTGGCTGATTACACCTAAACACGCATTCATCTGTGTGTCTCATCTAAAGTTTGGGTAACACCCGGGAACATGCCCCTAATGGTTTTACCCGGAGGGCGTAAAACAATATTACCATCATCTGTGCTCGAGCGCATGCAGTGGATGAGCAGAGTAGACTCCGCTACCCCCCCCCCCCCCCACCCACCCTCAATCTCAACCAGGCAAACTCCCGGCATTTCTAGTCCCCAATGTGACAGACATTTAAAGACGATGATCGGCTTGACCAGGCATCTTCGCATTCACTGATGGACAACAAGGCACGTCTTCCCCTTCCACCGAAAGCGGCGCATGGCTGCCTTAATGGCGGGGTAAAACGGCCATACACGCAACAACCCACTCGTGCAAACAAACATGAGTATACGTGGTAGTCCCACCCCATGAACGAAGAAGAAGAAGAAGAAGAAGACGTCTTCGCCTACAAAGGACAAATATCTTCACCATCAAAGAGACTGTTGTTAACCCGTGATTTGTAAAAATGTAAAAATATTTTACAAATCACGTCGAACCTAAAACCGCGATTTGTAAAAATGTAAAAATGGAAAAATATCGCATTCCACAAAGTAATGCATGCCTTTTATTATTATTATTTTTCTTGTTTAGAGCCTCTACGCTGAGTGGTGGGGGTGGTTTTAGTTCCACATCCCATTTTGGTGCAATCCCATTTTGCCGCTGTCCCATTTTTTGCCCCATCCCATTTTCGCGACATTTCACAAGCCAAACGTCATTTTACTTACATGTCATAACAATAGCGCGACATCCCATGTTGACACCATATCCCATTTGGCCGCCATGCCGTTTCACCGCATTCCATTTCGCCCCCATCCCATTGTCGCGACATTTCACAAGCCAAGCTTCATTTTACTACCGTGTCATAACAATTGCGCGACATCCCATTTTGACACCATCCCATTTGGCCGCCATCCCATTTTTTATTTATTCTTCTTGCCAAGCCTCACTATACTACTATACTGCGTTATTCAACTAGGAAGACATTCCGTTTTCGCCAAATCCCAATTTTGCCACAATCCAAAATGTCGCGAAATAGGGATGGCGGCGAAATGGGATGACGGCAAAACGGCATGGCGACAAAATGGAATGTGGCGCTAGTGGTATGACACGGTGGTAAAATGACACTTGGCCTGTAAAATGTCGCGAAAATGGGATGGGGGCAAAATGGGATAACGGCGAAACGGGATTGCTCCAAAATGGGATGTGGAGCTAATGGTACATGACATGGTGGTAACATGACACTTGGCCTGTAAAATGTCGCGAAAATGGGATGGGGGCGAAATGGGCTAACGGCGAAACGGGATTGCGCCAAAATGGGATGTGGAGCTAATGGTACATGATATGGTGGTAAATTGACACTTGGCCTGAGAAATGTCGCCAAAATGGGATGGGGGCGAATTGGGATAACGGCGAAACGGGACTAATAGATCCCTTGCCTTTGGGGTAGTGCGACTCTGTCACTGCTAGCTTTCCACTGGGAGGAAGCGACCGGAATTTCCCAACGATGGGACATCCTAGTAATGAAAAAAAAAAAAAAAATCTTAAAATTAACAGAGTCGCGCTACCCCAATAGTCAAGGGATTTCGTTTTTGTACCTTGACTTTGGAGATGACAAGAAAATATCGGGCGCAAAAACGTGATTTGTAAAAATTTTTACATTTTTACAAATCACGGGTTAACAACCACAGGAGCTTGTATCAAATCGCCGGTCGATCATTATTTACAGTCCACTACTACGACATACTACTAGTACTATATACTACTAGTAGTATGTCGTAGTAGTGGACTGTAAATAATGATCGACCGGCGATTTGATACAAGCTCCTGTGTTAACAACTGTCCTTCTCGTGAAAGCATATTGTTCACTAGCACAGATCTGTTCCGTCCGGTGAGAGCATCGTCAACTTGGACACATTCCAAACACGAAAACACGCCAGTACATACAGCACCCTATACTCACGTGACATGTATGTGACTATCCCCCAAATTCAATTTATTCGAAAATGCACCGAGCAGTGCTGCTGATCGAACTTTGGATCTTGTATCCCCCCCCCCCCCCCCCCCCCCCCCGGATTCTTGTTTGTGATGATAAATGGTATTTTGACTTCGAAATTAGCTTCAATGCAAACTAGTTCTGTTCTTATTCAAGGGACGTAACCGCTCTGTGCGTTTTCTAATAAATCGAATTTCGGGTAAAATCGATCGAATTACATCACAAATCTGCTTCAGTTGCAAGATCTTGCCATGATTTTCTCCCTCAAGATAATTGTACCGCTTGAAATTGGCAGAGAAACAGCCAGTCTGAAGTTAATTTTACATGTCATGTGAGGTATAGGGTGCTGTATTTACTGGCGTGTTGAAAACCTGGCTGTGTCCTGTGCAGAATGGGAGTGTTTGCTTTGGTTGAATTCACTGTGTTATAGTGACACTTACGTCAATCTGCTCAATTATTCAGCCACACCCCGTCGCGATATAACCTTCGTGGTTGAAAACGACGTTAAACACCAAATAAAGAAAGAATTCAGCCACACTATTGACTTGTGTCCGGGTGAAAGGGTCATCTGAGTGCACGTGAAACCCTGAGTAGATCTGTGCTCGCGAAAAGAATCGCTGAAAAAAATAAGGAATGTACCTTTAACGGAATCAAATCCAAAAACAAAGAGACTATACCAATCAATCAATCAATCAATCAATCAACGCCAATGCTGAATCCTCATTGCTCTAGTGTCTTAAGTCTCAATCCGCCACTTTCGAGCATTTACTGAAAGAGATTCTAGACATGGTTTTCTTTGTCAACAAAGTGTTGTTTCGAGGGAAGGAGAAACAGAGTTTAAACTGTAGAGGGAATGAGTATAAGCAGGGACGGGATGGGTCTGGGGGAGGATAGATGAGGGATGGTGGAGGGTTGAAAGGCGAAGGAAGAAGGATGCAAGGGAGGGGGGGGGGGGGTCACAGGAAAAAGCGGGAAGGGACCACCCATAGATAGGGAGCGGCAGTGCCAGTCTGTGCAGCGGCAGCAGCGCAAGCAGCAACACGCATTATTTGCTTTGGAGAAAAAAAATCCAAAAACAAAGAGACTATACCAATCAATCAATCAATCAATCAATCAATCAATCAACGCCAATGCTGAAGTCCTCATTGCTCTGGTGTCTTAAGTCTCAATCCGCCACTTTCGAGCATTTACTGAAAGTTAAACACCAAATAAAGAAAGAATTCAGCAACACTATTGACTTGTGTCCGGGTGAAAGGGTCATCTGAGTGCACGTGAAACCCTGAGTAGATCTGTGCTCGCGAAAAGAATCGCTGAAAAAAATAAGGAATGTACCTTTAACGGAATCAAATCCAAAAACAAAGAGACTATACCAATCAATCAATCAATCAATCAATCAACGCCAATGCTGAATCCTCATTGCTCTGGTGTCTTAAGTCTCAATAAAGAAAGAATTCAGCCACACTATTGACTTGTGTCCGGGTGAAAGGGTCATCTGAGTGCACGTGAAACCCTGAGTAGATCTGTGCTGGTGTCTTAAGTCTCAATCCGCCACTTTCGAGCATTTACTGAAAGAGATTCTAGACATGGTTTTCTTTGTCAACAAAATAAAGTTTTTCTTGCTGTGTGATACAAACGTGTGAACTTTAAAATGCAAAATATATGACCATGAGAGCGTCGCAGTTTGCCGACTGCAATTCTGCGTTGGTCACGGGAGACAATCCACTACAGATTGCATTTACTGATTCATGAGTTATGAGCCTTGATAGGCAAATTCGTAAAGGCTTGTAACTTGTGTCGCTTGTGTCAAGTATCCACATGGCAGTACTGGATTGTCTCCTATGATCAACTGCTGCGGTTTGATATTGTTCCGTCTATCTTTGCTCTGTAAAATGAGACTAACTGCATGGTAGTGTTGTCTGTAAGTGGCTTTTATCATTGTTAGGCTTACGCCCCTCCTATATTTACGTGAAAGAAAATGGCGTACGAATTTATAATGTTTGAGTTTTCCAGTCGTCTGACTGATTTCAATGTTTTAACTCCCCCCCCCCCCCCCCCCCATTTAAAAAATTTTTTTTAAAGAGCACAGTGCACAGTTTTTCAAATCGAAAAGACAAATTAAGCAATATGTTGACAAAACGGGTACAAAAAAAGCAAACTGTTGAAAAAAACAAGTCTTGACCCGAAACGGGTCAAGACACCAACGCTCCCTATCTAGAAGAATTCCAACATTAGTTTGTGGTGACAAAAAATAGGCCCGTTGTTGTTAATTAGAAGGACAATACATAAGGCACAGTCATCAACCAGCCAAGGCGTTGCATACCCCTAGCAAAGGACTGGCACATCGGCAATTTCTCTTTTGTATCTCACTCTGACATTTAAACACACACACACACACACACATCGGACACACGCATACACACATACACACACACGCATCTATATATATATACGACTTGTGTCTGTCTGTGTGTTTGTGTATCTGTGTGTTTGTGTATTTGTGTATTCGCCATGCACGCCCAAAGTTCTCGATGGATCTGCTTCAAATTTGGTGGGCTTATACAGAGAGACCCCGGACACAACCTCATCGATGAGATATTTCAACACGTGCTCTCAGCGCGCAGCGCTGAACCGATTTTGGTTCCACCTCAGCTATTTTGGTTCCACCTCAGCTACCCGGGCCCCCATACCGACACACCATAGCCGCTACACCACATCACAACGCCAAAGTTCTCGGTGGATCTTTTTCAAATTTGGACACCGTATTCAGCTACACCCCGGACACAATATCATCGATGAGATATTTCAACACGTGCTCTCAGCGCGCAGCGCTGAACAGATTTTTGTTTTTGTGTTCATTTCACCATTATAAGTAACTCTTCCTTATCTTCTCCAGTGTTTGGCGTTTATCTCCCTTCCTTCGTGTGGCTTTCCCGTTCAGTTGTAAGTTACTATTACTATTTTTACAATGTCACTGCGCTGTCCACTGCGCTGTCCACAACGCTTCCCTTGCACCCGTAAGTTGTTCTTACTGTCAAAGTGAAAAGGTCGAATCAATTTATAGCCACGCGAAAAATACACTCTCACCTATCTCTATATATTTATAGATACAGATATGCATATATATATACGGCTTCTCTGTGTGTGTGTGTTTGTGTGTGTGTGTGGGCAAAAACCTGTGTTTTGTAGAGTTCTGTTTGTGATGTGGTCTAGCGGCTTTTGTCTGTCTGTATGTTCTGGCATGTGAGAAGCCACAGCAGATAATATAGGGCTAAGAAATAAGCTCTAAAATTCTCAATCCCGTTTGACAGGACTTCGCCTTCAAAGGTGATTGTGGTGAACCGCCACGCTGTCTGTCTCTGTCTCGCGCCGTTCACCTCAAATTCCCGTTTCTGAGGTTCTATTGTTAGAATGTCACTGCGCTGTCCAGAACGCTTCCCTTGCACCCGTAAGTTGTTCTTACTGTCAAAGTGAAAATCAATTTATAGCCACGCGAAAAATACACTCTCACCTATCTCTATATATTTATAGATATAGATATACATATTTATATATACGGCTTCTCTGTGTGTGTGTGTGGGCAAAAACCTGTGGATTGTAGAGTTCTGTTTGTGATGGGGTCTAGCGGCTTTTGTCTGTCTGTATGTTCTGGCATTTGAGAAGCCACAACAGATAATATAGGGCTAAGAAATAAGCTCTAAAATTCTCAATCCCGTTTGACAGGACTTCGCCTGCAGAGGTGATTGTGATGAACCGCCACGCTGTCTGTCTCTGTCTCGCGATTCACCCCGGCGAAGCCGGGTATTCCTCTAGTACACACATACACACACATACGCACACGCATACACACACACACTGACGGGCACGCATGTACGCTTGCACACACACACACACACACACACACACACACACAGTCTCTCTTTTCTCACACTGACTCTCTCTCTCTTTTTCTAAAACACACACACACACACACACACACACACACACCGTCACACACACACCGTCACACACACACACACGCACACACGGCACGCACACACACTTATACAAACAACCAAACATATCCACACCAGCGCGCAAACGCACACACTAAACGCACACTTCACCTTTGAGAAAAGAAACAGAGGTTGAGAGGTTGAGAAGTTGAGAGAGAGAGAGAGAGAGAGAGAGAGAGAGAGAGAGAGAGAGAGAGAGAGAGAGAGAGAGAGAGAGACTGAGAGAGAGAGAGACTGAGCGAGAGAGCCTGGAGAGACTGAGAGAGAGAGAGAGAGACTGAGAGAGAGAGAGACTGAGAGAGAGAGAGACTGAGAGAGAGAGAGACTGAGAGAGAGAGAGAGAGAGAGAGAGAGAGAGAGAGAGAGAGAGAGAGAGAGAGAGAGCACCGACTCATTAATTCTGCGGGAATGCATGAGTAAGGTGACCCTTTGACCTCTCGCAAACTCTGAACGTATTACGGAGATTTAAATCATGACTTTGGCCCAAACCTCAATGTAAACGTCTTGTAAACAGCTAAAAGGTTGTATGTCCCATTTGGCTAAAGGCTGAATTAAACCAAATCTTTGCCTTCGACTGTGTGTACCAACTTCTAAGCTTCACGCCAAATTACAGCTCAATCGATCTGTTAATACCAGAGATCTTACTCCAGACGGACAGACAAACAAACAGACAAACAGACAGACAACCAAACAGACAGACAGACAGACAGACAGACAGACAGACAGACATAAACAGCATTCCACTGGAATTCCACTTCATACACAAACAGGCTTGTTTACTTTCTTCTCTTCCTCTGGTTTTAAGAAAAAAAGAAAGAAAAAAGTGAGAGATTTAAGTGGAAAGAAAACCTGACACAGTTTTTGACATTCACCGTCACCTACTTTTGAACGGCAACGGTACGGTGAAATTGGTTTGTAACTGCTTTTCGTACTATGCTGTGGTGATGTGACTATAAACATTTGTGGGTATTCGGAAAACACTCACCGTGTTAAGGTAAGTGTTTGTCTGTCTCAATTAAATCTTAAGAGCCATCCCACCCAAGCAATTAAAAAAAGTTATACAGCACTTCTTCTTTTTCTCTGGCTGCAGCCACGATACACTTTAAATGAAAAAGTAAAAGAAGACTATTAGTACAAGTACAGGGTGACCAAAAAAAAAAAAGAGTACCCAAACAAAACGTCATAAATTGAACAAAAATAAAGCAATCTTCATAAAATGTATTTACACACACAAGTTGCCTCTGCATGATTTGCACAGAAAATTTTAGCGTTCTAGCTTGTCTTTCAGGAAAGTTATGCTCATTCTACAGAACATGCTCGAAATGGCCTCCCCCGGATTTAAATCCCCCAGATTTCTATCTTTGGGGGTTCCTGGAAGACAACGTCTACAGGAACAACCCACAGACAATCACAGAACTCAAGAGAGCCATCACAGCAACCATTCGCGGAATCTCGCAACAGGAGTGTGTGCGGGTGATTGATAACTTTGCGCGGCGAGTTCAAGTTTGCCTGCAGCGGCGCGGAGGCCATTTGGAGCATGTTCTGTAGAATGAGCATAACTTTCATGAAAGACAAGCTAGAACGCTAAAATTTTCTGTGCAAATCATGCAGAGGCTACTTGTGTGTGTAAATAAATGTTATGAAGATTGCTTTATTTTTGTTCAATTTATGACGTTTTGTTTGGGTACTCTTTTTTTTGGGTCACCCTGTACATTCATCATTCGAGCAGTAAGGAATCTGTCTGTCTGTCTGTCTGTCTGTCTGTCTGTCATTCTGTCTGTCTGTCTGTCTGTCTGTCTGTCTGTTTGTCTTTTCTTTCTGTTACTGATTAGGCTTGCCTTAAACCTCTACACTTTTGTAATAAAGTTCAACATCAGTTTCTCTCTCTCTCTCTCTCTCTCTCTCTCTCTCTCTCTCTCTCTCTCTCTCTCTCTCTCTCTCTCTCTCTCTCTCTCTCTCTCTCTCTCTCTCTCTTAAGCATACACAAATAGACGACGTCAAAATGTTTAATCGCTCGCTCTCTCTGTACTGTACGCGAGTACTGTTCGTCTGAATGTCGGTATTGAACTTTTGATAATACGTGGCTATTTAGCATTTTGTTGCTTGTTTTGACACGACAAAATAGGACTTGCAGATATATAAAAGCATAATATTTCTGTTAGTGACCTTGACCGTGAACGCATAAACTTCCAATATGACCGATGTACAAATGTGAGGTGCAAACGTTCCGTTGTGTCGGAAGTTACGTAACAATTAAATGGACCCACTGAACAAATCGGATATCAAGACTGTAAACTAACACATAATAAAATGTTCACCGTTTCTTCTTGCACTTGCAAAAAAAGAGCACAATGCGGTTAGGCGTGCAAAAAAAGAGCACAATGCGGTTAGGCGTGCAAAAAAAGAGCACAATGCGGTTAGGCGTGCAACAAAGCCCAATAACCAGAAGTGTCTATTGTTACTCTTTTACAAAAGAATTTTCCCGATATAGCCGACATTAAGAATGTTTGTCTCACATGCTGTCAATTTATCATTTAGATTTTAAAAGTTAGGTCTAGCGCCAAAACGAGGCTTCCGATTTCCTTTATATTACATCCTTTTCTAACTGCACGAAATAAATTCTTTAAAAATTTCTCATTCTCAACGGAAAGCTGCCAGGATGTTCAAATGAAAGTATACCACTCAAAATATTTTAAGGGCCACTTCGAGAATTATCCACTGCAAACAAACGAATATTTAAAAAGAGATCATGTTTTTATAAGATTGTATTTACATCATTCCCTTAAACGTTCGAAAGATTCGAATTCATACAGACGTCTTTGTGCACATGAAATCTGCTGGCAAAGGGAGGTACCCCGCTTTCCAAAAGTCACAGCTCAATCATCTGGCATGACAACATATTCAGTACCGCGTGTGACGTCCGTTTGAGGCAAGGAACTCCATGCACCGTCGCCTCATGGACTCGACCAAAGCCCCAGGGTCCTCTGAGTGATTATTGCCCATTCCTGCAGGAATAGCTCACCAAGCTGAGCCACATTTCTGGGAGGGGGTGGTTGTCTCTCACGCGTCGGCCCCGGACGTCCCAGAGATGTTCTATTGGTGCCAGATCAGGGGAGTTGGCTGGTCCCTGCATGCGCTGAACGCCCAGCTGCCCAATGATGTTGGAGACGATGCGAGCTCGATGCGGAGATGCATTGTCATCATGTAATGTGGATCCTTCACCCATGGCTCGCAGCGCGGGGATGGCAATGGGCTGAAGGATCTCGTCGTGGTAGCGGACCCCGGTCAAAATGCTGTGTGGGAGGTGGAGTGGGGTCCTGCCTTGGAGGTCGAACCCGCCCCACACCATCACAGAGCTTCCATCGTAACGGTTCCGTTCTTGAATGGCTTACAGCAAGTCTTCTAAACACTTCTCGCATGGATACGCCGTCATGGATCCATGCCAGGGCCCTTCCTCTGTCTACCGCACTCAGTCTTCGTCGTGGGGGCATGGTTACTCATGCCCGTGTAACTGTCCTTTAAATAGCCAAGGAAGTACAACTGCAGGTGAGCAATGCTCATAACAGTCACGCCTTGTACGTACGTGCACCATGTTTGAAGTGTCCCCCTCACTTGCCTGATCAACACATAAACCTTTTAGAAAATTACATGAATTTTGCGTTTCTTTTGACTGAAGTGTACGCTTTCAATTCTGCCTGGGAACTTCAAACCATTAAAAAAAAAGGTAAAGAAATGTCTGAAGCAACAAATCGTGTTTAGTAAATTGAAGCCTGTGTTTAGGTTTCATTAAACTCTGAACGTTTGAAGAATAAACGCACAAATTAAGAGTGGCCCTTAAATTCTTTTGAGCAGTATATGTTTGTACTGTATGTAAAAATGTGGGGACCTCGGTGATCAGAAACAGATTGTTTACGGGAGGCGGAGGGTAGCTTTAACAAAACAAGAATGCATATATATATTTTGTTTTTTAAGACAAGACAACCAACCTAACCAACTAGCAGGCAGACAGACAGACAGGCAGACAAACTCCCTGAAAATGTTCATCCCTGTGGAAAAATGCTTACATCTCATTAGACCACGCCTGGCGACATCAAGCGCTGGCTATAAAAAAGAGACACACGAACACACACAGGCTTCCACACACACACGACTTTCCGCTGCCGTCAGGTAGGTCAGTGGGATTTTCATTTTTTTTTAGTAGTAGTTCTTTCTTTATTTGATGTTTAACGTCGTTTTCAGCCATTCAAGGTTATATCGCGACGGGGAAAGGGGGAAGATGGGATAGAGCCACTTGTCAATTGTTTCTTGTTCACAAAAGCACTAATCAAAAATTTGCTCCAGGGGCTTGCAACGTAGTACAATATATTACCTTACTGGGAGAATGCAAGTTTCCAGTACAAAGGACTTAACATTTCTTACATACTGCTTGACTAAAATCTTTACAAAACTTGACTATATTCTATACAAGAAACACTTAACAAGGGTAAAAGGAGAAACAGAATCCGTTAGTCGCCTCTTACGACATGCTGGGGAGCATCGGGTAAATTCTTCCCCCTAACCCGCGGGGGGTTTAGTAGTAGTTACATTTAGTCAAGTTTTGACTAAATGTTTTAACATAGAGGGGGAATCGAGACGAGGGTCGTGGTGTATGTGTGTGTGTGTGTGTGTGTGTGTGTCTGTCTGTCTGTGCGTGTGTGTGTGTAGAGCGATTCAGAGTAAGCTACTGGACCGATCTTTATGAAATTTTACATGAGAGTTCCTGGGTATGATATCCCCAGATGTGTTTTTCATTTTTTCGATAAATGTCTTTTATGACGTCATATCCGGCTTTTTGTAAAAGTTGAGGCGGCACTGTCACACATTCAATTTTCAATCAAAATGATTGAAAGTTTGGCCAAGCAATTTTCGACAAAGGTCGGACTTCAGTATTACATTTCAGCATCGAGGCTTAAAAATTAATTAATGACTTTGGTCATTAAAAATCTGAAAATTGTAATTAAAATAATTTTTTATAAAACGATCCAAAATTACTTTTATTTTATTCGTCATCATGTTCTGATGCCAAAAACATCTAAATATGTTATATTCGGATTAAAAACAAACTCTAAAAATTAAAAATACAAAAATTATGATTAAAATTAAATTTCCGAAATCGTTTTAAAAACAATTTCATCTTATTCCTTGTCGGTTCCTGATTCCAAAAACATATAGATATGATATGTTTGGATTAAAAACACGCTCAGAAAGTTCAAACGAAGAGAGACCTGTACAGTAAAGCGCAACCGCTACCGCGCTAAACAGGCTCGTCACTTTCACTGCCTTTTGCACTAGCGGCGGACTACGGTCATTGTGAAACAAATGCAGTGCGTTCAGTTTCATTCTGTGAGTTCCACAGCTTGACTAAATGTAGTAATTTCGCCTTTCGCGACTTGTTAAGTGATTTTGTTGTTCTACAAAGGCGTAACAGTGGCCGGAGCCCGTGCCAGTTGTGTCCCGGAGTTGTCGGTGAAGGGTCGCTTTCTTTTAGGTACTCTGAAATACAGTCGGAAAGGTAACCGGAGACATAGACGGGGAATCGAGACGAGGGTGGTGGTGTATGTGTGTGTGTGTGTATGTGTGTGTGTGTGTGTAGAGCGATTCAGAGAAAAGCGATTCAGAGAAAACTGCTGGACCGATTTTCATGAAATTTCACATGAGGGTACCTGGGTATGATATCCCCACACCCTATTTTTCTTTTTTTTTCCAATAAATGACTTTGATGACGTCATATCCGGCTTTTTGTGAAAGTTGAGGCAGCACTGTCAGGCCCTCCTTTTTTTCTTTTTTTTTCTTTTCCCCCCAAAGTTTACATGCCTTTATTTCGAACAGTAACAGCCTAATTGCAAAGGGTTTCTATCTGCAGTATACATCACAAGCAGTTTTTAATTTTCTACACCGGTAGGTTACATAAGGTTGGGTAATACATGTACTTCAGAAAACTATAATAAATGTTCACAAATACACATGTATACAAAGATTGCTTTGCCATTAATTCAAAAACAACACTGCCTGTAAACACTTATAAACTGAAATTCAAAGTAATAATGAACACTGCAAAGGTGTAAAGGCGGCAATTGTCAATTATAAAGAAATTGATTCGCCATAAAAAGTGAATGCCATTTTATCACGGTTTTCAATTTTCATAAATATGGAATAGATAGATATTGCACATATTACTGTTGGAGTTGTTTTGCAATGAAAGCAAATAGGGTGTTCAAAATGTAGTCCTAGTCACTTCAGCCCAGTCACAAAAAAGAATCACAAGCACATCTTAATTAGACTTAAAACACTGTTCTGTACAATTCACCAGTTTAATAATCAGTTTTTCACAGCCCTTCATTCCCAAAACTGTTAATGCACTGCACAAACAACACTTCGTTAACAGCTGGTAGTTTTAAATGGGGGGCACCATATTATCTGAATGTCTATTCAGCATATTCGCATCTCATTTGTTTCACACATGAAAAGGTGAGAAATGTAATCAGGAAACTAATGCCATCACTTTATGGAGAAAAGAAGATGGGGGAAAAAAAACATGGAAAAACAACAATGCTAAAACAGACTGCACACATTTCCCCCTCTTCCCTTTTCACGTTTTGAATGTTGAATAAATTCAAAAATACAAAAGCTTTGTGTAGTATATTCTTCTTAAAAACAACATTCTCACAGGGACCTCCCATTTTATCCAAACTTTCCACGAAAGAAAACGTATCCCTGGTTTCCATAAATTGTTCTGGCCCCAAAACTTACAAAGGGGAAAAGTGGCTTAACAGCACAGACGATATATAATATAATGCATCAAATATAACTGCATAATTTTTATACAAAAACAGTCACAGATACATGTATTCCCAAGCACTTAGGGTTCACAGAGGTCACAAAAACACACCAGAAGCACCAACAATCATAAATGCTATTGAAGTTAAAGTGGATGTTCAGATACAAGTAAACACATATACCAACACGGTAATGTTCAGACGGACGCTGTGGCGGGGTGGTAAGACGTCGGCCTCTTAATCGGAAGGTCGAGGGTTCGAATCCCGGCCGCGGCCGCCTGGTGGGTTAAGTGTGGAGATTATTCCGATCTCCCAGGTCAACTTATGTGCAGACCTGCTAGTGGCTTATCCCCCTTCGTGTGTACACGCAAGCACAAGACCAAGTGCGCACGGAAAAGATCCTGTAATCCATGTCAGAGTTGGGTGGGTTATAGAAACACAAAAATACGCAGCATACTTCCCCCGAAAGCGGCGTAAAAACGGTCATACACGTAAAATTCCACTCGTGCAAAAACACGAGTGTACGTGGGAGTTTCAGCCCACGAACGCAGAAGAAGGTAATGTTCAGAATAAACAATACAGTTACCAGCTAAAATCTTCATTCATTCAAACCAACCTTGAGCACTGGCCAATTCCACAGAAACCGCGGTAGTGTTTAACGTCATGTTGTATAGGATGAACGTTTTAGTGGTTCCTTTAATTTCTTTTTATTCTCTCATGTACCAGAGATTGGTTCCGCAAAACTCTAACTTACTGTTCTTGCCTATATTTACACCGCTTGCTCCCCCTTGTTTCTTAGCTCCCGTCAAACTGTATAGACATCATTGCCTCTGTGTTATTTCTCGTTGGCTCAGCTCAAATATTATCTTAATCTGGAGTGCTTCTATGGTAACTTAAATTCCTGTGACAAGCATGGAGAACAACTTGAAACAACAATCAAAAAACAAGAAAGGTTAAAACTATGGAACATTTAAAATATTATTATTATATTGAGGATGAAAGTCGCTTGAAGATGAATGCTTGTTATTCTCTCAGGTGCCAGGAGAAAGGTTCCGTACAACTCTCCCTTACTCTATTACACTTGTCGTATGCATTAAGAGTGATTAATTCCCTTTGGTTATTTGCTATGGAACATTTAATTATATAGACAAAACAAAATATTCACAAGAATATTTTGATCCGGCAATTTTGTTAGCGAAATCAGAGATATTAGTCAAAGTTGTATGCCCCATCATTTGTAAGTCTATTGTGTATCTTTTGTTGTCTTTGAGTGTTGATTGTTGGAATGTGACCAAGTGATCGATGGGTGTTCTTATACTGTGTAAAACGTCCGGGCAAATCTTAGATATAAAAGAGTCGATCTTTTTTCACGGAGAGTGCCTTGGCCAACAAAATATAGCTTCACTATGTAACACAGCTGAAATAGAAATACCAATGTCATTTATATTCGACCGATCTGTGGCGTAACAAACGCTTTTTCTGGCTACATGACACACTTTTAGGATTGAAGACCGCTTTCACAGGGTCACGTGACAGCCACTCAAATGGGGGTACCCCCAGGATCAACCCAAACAATAATCGATCAAAATTTAGAAAAGCAAAATTCTGCAACGTTTGCGTACAGAAGACAAACAAGAGGCGAAGCCTTCAAGGCTCACGTAAGAAATCGACAAACAGTAACACAAACTCAATCACTCCGTCACACACACACACACAGTACACACACACACACACACACACACACACACACACACACCACACACACACACACACGCACAGACACACAGACACACAGACACACACACACACACACACAGAAAGAGCATAGGTGAAACTGTGCAAGAAAGCGAGACACTAGATCTAGATCTGTCTGTCTGCATGCAGCCTACTTACTTGGACAGGACTGCCAAATAGTCTCGGCCCGCTCAAAATAACAATCACCGAGACTTTCAGTAATTCCATCGCGTGACGTCTAACCCTCGTACGTCATAATGTGACGTCAATGTAATATGACGTCTTCAAATGTTAAAGTTTCTACCACAGACATACATACATACATACATACATACATACATACGCACGCACGCACGCACGCACGCACGCACAGACAGACAAAAGTTAGCATCGCATAGGCTACACTTCGTGAGCCAAAAACCATTTAGTACCTATGTATATTCAGTACAGAGAATTGTGTGTTGTTGTTGTGTTATCTGTGCACTCTGGTCTTGTACTAAGACATGAAGCAAACATCTTCTCAAATCGTGAGTGTCATTGTCCTTTCATATAAGGCAAAACATTCTGGTTTACTTTTTGGCTCACGTAAGTGTAGCCTATGCGATGCTAACTTTTGTCTGTCTGTGCGTGCGTGCGTGCGTGCGTATGTATGTATGTATGTATGTATGTATGTGGTAGAAACTTTAACATTTGAAGACGTCACAACATTTGAAGACGTCACATTATGACGTAAGAGGGTTAGACGTCACGCGAAGGAATTACTGAAAGTCTCGGTCATTGTTATTTTGCCGAGCGGGCCGAGACTAGTTTTTTCTTCGAAATCGGCCATTCAGATCTAGATCTAGTGTCTCGCTTTCTTGCACAGTGTCACCTATGCCGCTTACTGTGTGTGTGTGTGTGTGTGTGTGTATGTGTGACGAAGTGATTGACGTGGCAGCGCTTCCAGAACTTCTGCAAAGATCTTCATAAACGAGGATCTAACGAAATCCCGCGCAAGTGTTGCCGCAAGAGCGCGCACTCTCAAACGGAACAAGAAGATCACAGACACGTGGACCCGAGACGGTATCATCTTTGTCAAACGCCTTTCTGATACCATTACAAAAATCACCACAGTGCGAGAGATTGAACTCCTCGAGGTACAGTGCAGATAAAGTGCCAATAAGTCCTGATCCTGATCATCAGTCTGCCACAAGAAGCATGCGAATACAGTCTTACCGGCAAATACGCACGTGTATGCCCAGTGTCTGTCTGTGTGTGTGTGTGCGTGTGTGTGTGTGCGTGTGTGTGCAGTGTTGTGTGCGTGTGAGTGTCGGTGTGCGTGTGTGGGTGTGTGTCAGTGTCGGTGTAGGTGCGTACATTTACACAGGGACCAACTCTCGCCGGCTCCTACAGCGTGAAAAAGACGACATTCTGTTTAGATTGAACTCTTTATATTATAGAGACTCAACAGAAACTGTGCATAAAATAGCAGACTTGAAATGAACACTATTATTGGGGATTAATTCATATTGCAAGCCAGAAAAACTCAAACAGAAATAAACATAGTGACTCTGTGCTTGTTGGAGATTCCCCTTGTGTTAAATTGAACCTAGACTCATGAGTGACTAACCAGAAACTTGCCCCAGAGCGCGAATGTGAAATGGACACTTTTTGGTGATTATCTCATTTATCATGTGCCTGTGGGGTATTCCCCTTGTGTTAAATGGAATGTGAAAATGTGAAAACCGTGCAGAACGCGTGTATTCTTGCCCCGCACTGTCTGCCACATCATAGTACCGGACTTGACACTGCTGCCGTGTCACACAGTACAACACGTAAAGCAAGGTATTGACTCGGTATTGCTCAACTCAAGTAATAGTAGCGAAGGAAAAAATCTTGTTATGATTGATGTGAAACGCCTTCCTGCTTTGTCTTGTTTTTGTTGCCGATGTTTCTTGTTGTTTTTTCGCAGCCAACGCTCGGACAAGCTAGCTCAGAGGCAGACCTTGTCCAAAAGCTTTTCTTGGAAAGACCCGCATGATGTATCATTCTTCTTTGTATATTGCCCGCATTATGCTTTATAGAATGCAAAACCCCTCTGTTAAACGCGTCCCAACCGATCCGGCCTCTCCCATGATGCACCGCAAAAAAGGGGCGGAGCCTAACTAAATATAGCGAGAACGCATGCTACGCATGCTGTAAACAATCCCATGTGTGTGTGTGTGTGCACGGTGTGTATGCACGTGTGTGTTTGTGTGTGTGTGTGTGTGTGTGTGTGTGTGTGTGTGTGTGCGGCTGTGTGATTGTGTGGATACGACTGTGGGCAACAATGTGAACTGTGTGTGTAGCTGTGTGTACCGACCATGCGCCGGTGTACTGTGTGGCTGTGTAGCCAAGACTGTTGGCGACATGTGAACTGTGTGTGTGACCGTGTGTACCGACAGTGCGCAGTGCACAGTACGTAGGTGACCATATTATATGCTGGTAGTGCTTGTGCCTGCGCGCGAGTGGTCGCGCTCGAGTGGATGTGTGTATGTATCCCGACATACCCTGTCGCTACTGTTAACATGCTAAATCATGATCAGCTCCGGACAATGCATTCCCCTGCTTTTTATACAGCACTTAGAGTATCATTACCACTGAACGCTGCATCTTGCTGGCTCTCTGTTACGAAATATTGTAAAGCTCAGCTGTTTTTCCCTGTCTGTTGCGACACATGTCTAATTTCCTCTACCTTGGAAAAAACCAGATACACTCGATGACAAGTACTTTACTTACAGAGCCACCCTTTCGATTCCTTATAGAAACCAGCTCTTCAAAGCTAACTCTGTACATACGTTTCGACTTTTTGTTTGTTTCAAACCTCCCCTTAGCAACCACGACTCCTGTCATTCTTTTTCTCTCTCATCGAAGCGCGAGATGCACCCAAAAGACATGTACATACACCCTTCTCTTGGCTATCCTGCTGTTTTCAGTTCTGCTAGGAAATGTCACTTAGTTTAAGTTTGTACAGAGCCAGAGTTGGGTGCTTTTATGGAAGGGCAGTGGTTCTTTGTCGCAAATTGTCATTTTTGTGTAAAACTACTGTACTACCATTTTTGATCCTGTTGTTCTGTAAAGGTTCCAACCGTGTCACGCTATCGTTGTGTACTTTCTTATTTTTTGCCAACTCTCTTTGTGCTAAGAAACGTGGAACTGAACGTCTTGTTAGCAGAGATATTTATGATAAAGACATTAAGAATAATTATGTAGATAAACTGTTTGCCCGGACATCACTTTATTTAGCTGGTGATGTTGAGAAAAATCCAGGCCCGGATGAAAATGAGGTCACTGTGGTACACATTAACGTTAGAAGCTTAAGGAATAAAATTGATTTGTTACAACCTGAAGTTCAGCAGCATGATATTTTGACACTTTCTGAGACATGGTTGTCACATGCAGATGATAATTCCTCTCTAAGTATACCTAATTTTAGTCCTCCTGTACGCCTCGACCGTCCAGGTGATCCTCATGGAGGCGTGGCCATTTACGTTAAGAATTATTTATACTGTAAACCCCGACCTGATCTCCAAGTTGATGGTCTTGAAGCAGTCTGGATCGAGACAAAGTTGGGCCACGAAGGCATTTTGATTGGCTCATTCTATCGCCCACCCAATGCAAATATTCATTATTGGGATTTAATTGATGAAAGCTTAAGGCGAGTGAATAACCAGTTCTTGAGATTTGTGATTTTAGGCGATTTCAACGTCGACATCCTGAACTCTCCATCGCGGAACTTTTTGAATATTTTACATGCGCACCAGCTCTGTCAACTTGTGAATACGCCGACACGTGTAACAGCCACCACAAGTACATGTATCGACCTCGTAATTACCCAGACTCCTCAGTTGGTTAAATCTGTGAATGTTTTGCCACCTATTTGTAGCGACCACAGTGTACCACAAGCTGTTTTAGATAGAAGTGTGAACAAAACTATTTCCTATAAAAGAACAATTTTTAATTATAATAAACTTAATGTTGATGGTTTTTGTGCAGCACTTTCTCAGGTTAACTGGCAAGAAATTTTGATGAAGGAGGTGTTTGATGAAAGTGTTAATATTTTTTCTGCAATGTTTATGGATATAGCAAAACAGTTTATGCCAGTAAAAGAAGTTACGATACGCCCTAAAGACGCACCCTGGATAACACCTGAAATCCTAACGTTAATTGACCAACGTGACCAGATTCACTTGAAAGCCAAAACAAGCAAGCAGCCGGAAGACTGGTTGAACTATCGCCAGGCACGAAACCTTATTACAACAAGGAAAAGAGAACGTATTATTGAATTCTATTCCGAATTAGATGTTAAAGTTTCTGATCCAACGCAGTTTGGCAGCAAAGACTGGTGGAAATTGGTGAAGTCATTTATGAAGAAGAAAGGTTTATGTGAAGATGAAATTCCACCTATCTGTGACAACGGCAAAGTTTACGAATTAAGCCAAGACAAAGCCAACGCCTTTAATAATTTCTTTATAAAAAATTCCACTGTCGAAGACCCAGACGACGAAGTCCCTCAAGTCCCGTTTTTAGATCGCGAATTTTGTGATATTGTTTTGTCAGTTAATGAGGTAAAAGATGTAATTAGAAACCTTGATAAAAGAAAAGCCATTGGTCCCGATTTGATTCACAACAGACTTCTCATAGCAGCATCAGATGTTATTTCGGAGCCACTGACGTATATCTTCAACAGGAGTCTGAGGGAAGGAGTTTATCCTAACATGTGGAAAACAGCTAATGTTACGCCTATTTACAAGACAGGTCCTGCAGATGCTTGTAATAATTATCGTCCGATTTCCTTGTTGAGCTGTGTTGGCAAAGTCTTGGAGCGTTGTATTCACAGCCAATTATATACATTTTTACAATCCAACAACATTCTCACACCTACACAGTCCGGCTTTATACCCGGCGACTCGACGATCTGTCAACTTGTCTCCATATATAATGACTTGTGTTCAAACTACGACAACGGCTTAACAACACAGGCGGTATTTTTTGATGTGTCAAAAGCTTTTGATAAAGTTTGGCACAAAGGATTATTGGTAAAACTAGAGTCGATTGGTGTTCGAGGCCGACTATTGTTATGGTTTCGTAGCTATTTAACAAACCGTGTTCAGTCAGTTGTTGTTAAAGGTGCCAAGTCAGAGCTAAAAGGTTTACAAGCAGGCGTTCCTCAGGGTTCAGTGCTAGGCCCCTTGTTATTTTTGATTTATATAAATGATATTGTAAATGATATTGAATCTGTTATCAAATTGTTTGCTGATGATACTAGTTTGTCACTTGCATTACAAGACCCGATACGACGTGCCGAAATTCTTAATTTAGACCTTGATAAAATTAGTAGATGGGCAGCACGCTGGAAAGTTACATTTAATGAAACCAAAACAAAACTGCTGAATATAAAACGTGATTTAAACCAAAATGACCCCCTATTTTTTAATGGAAATCTCCTGGAAGACATACCAGAACACAAGCATCTTGGCATTTTTTTGCAAAACGATTGTAAATGGGACGCTCAAATTAGAAATATTGTGAAAAAGACCACTTTGTTGATTAACTGCTTAAGATATTACAAGTATAAGTTATGTAGAAATAGTTTGGAAATAATGTATAAATCTTTTATTCTGCCACACTTCGATTACGCTGATGTGTTATGGGACAATTGTACCGAAGCCTTATCAAACACACTTGAAAAATTACACCTTGAAGCATTACGTGTTATAATTGGCGGTGTGCGGGGAACAAGCCATGATAAGATTTACAAAGAAAGTGGTTTTTGTAGTCTAAAGGAACGCCGAAAACGACATAAATTAATCTTATTTCACAAAATGGTTCATGGTAAATGTCCACAATATCTAATTAACCTCTTGCCACCACTAGTCTCTTCACTAAATCCCTACCACAGAAGACGACCATTCGAAAGATTCGTACCAGCACATAGGACAGAAATATTCAGAACATCCTTCATTCCATTCTCCACAGTTTTATGGAATAATTTGCCTGATGTGATTAAAACAACAAATTCAATAAGCGAGTTTAAGCATTATTTACAAAGTCCTGATCATAGTGTACCAGCTTATTATTATTTTGGAAAACGACAGACAGAAGTTCAACACTGCAGAATGCGTTTAAATATTAGTAACCTTAATTCAGACTTGTGCAAACGCCATCTAAAAGATAACGCACAGTGTGCTTGCGGTGATCCAAATGAAACATCCGAACATTATTTATTAAACTGCACTTTGTATGCAGATGCTCGTCTGACAACAATCAATTCGTTGCCTGTTCATTTCAGACGCGTGGAAATATTATTAAAAGGTAGCGAGCATTATTCTGTTCGTAATAACATATTGATATTTGAGTCTGTCCAATCGTTTATTGTTAAATCTGGTCGATTGATTTGATGGATGTGTTCACGCATTGATAGTGTATATGTGTGTGGGCAGGCGTATGTGTACCTCCACACTGCCTCTCCCTGTGTTATCGTATTTGATTACATAAGCAGCGTATAAGTAATGATTATTATCGTTTGTCTCGTATTTTACATGTTAACGAATTACTGCCTTCCATAAAAAATTGTTACATTTACCTGAATTTACATGTTGCATGTCTTAGACTTGATGCTCTCTTCCTATGCGCTTTCGTCCTAGCCTCTCCTTGTGGTTGTTAGTACTTTCTTCCCCCTCTCCCTCCCTTTTCTTTTTATCTTCTGTAGATTCCTTTGTTCCTAGTTAGCTCCCCATCCCCATTCTTTCAATTTGTTCTTCTGGTTTATTGTTGTTATGTCCACCATTACGAAAATGTGTGTAATTTAGTACTGTTCTGGTCACGTGATATAAGCATTTGCTTGAGTGCGTGTCCTAGTTGTGTGTTTTGAACTGTTCATGCGAAGAAATCCTGAATAAAACTTTGTTTAAACCAAGTGATTGAGTTTGTGTTACTGTTTGTCGATTTTTTTTTTTTTTTTTTTTTTTTTTTTTTTTTTTCTTTGTCGATAAAACAATTTTATTCCAGGGATGTCATGAAAAGCATCTGACACGCAATAAAACCTAATACAAATGTTTTGTTACCAAAAAAGATTATATTCTCTGAAAGATGTCTTCACATACGCATACAATATTATTTGCTACCACCCCCTCATCCAACACAAACACCATCCCCTGCCGTCTTGCAATTTATACAGATGCCGGCAACTGAAATTAAACATACTTCTACGTAGCCTATTGCTTAAAACCAGCCATGCGAATCGCACTCAACATTAATTTGTAAGCTGAATTGAAAAGGTTTCTACAAGTTGCTGCTTTTTATGTAAACGCGAAGAAAGGAGGTATCTCCGCTTATTGACACGGTTTAATCATGCAGTGTGGTTACGGAGTAAATATTTTGTTGACCAACGAGTTTAAACAGAAGTGCGTGGAGCATTCACCTAAATTTTTTAAATTATTTTTTCTTTATAAAAGATTTCTCTCCATCAATGAACTATTTCTATATAATGAATCAGTGGGTCGGTGACACAGTTGTTCCCTTTACCAAAATAACTTGCCAAGGTGGTTCCCCTTGTTCCTTTACATATGACTTGGGTAAACACCTTTGAGTTTAAGAAGTAATGTGCGCAACTCATGTGCGCGAGAGTGTGCGTGAGTGTGTGTGTGTGTGTGCAGTATGGATGTGGCGGACGTGCCTGTCTGGAGTACTTTGAGTGTTCTTACTTCGTATGTTTTATTGTTCTTATTTTTGTTTTGTAAGGTTGTTGTCATATGTTGTTTGGTTGTGTTCAGAGCAGATGAACCACATTTTTCCATCCATTGTATTAATTGTATGGACAATACATGATCTGATGTCTTATGTCTTATGTAATGTCTGACCATGTGCATCCCTCTTCCACTTATAGTGTGTCTAAAGTTGTCCGAATTAGGGGCCGGGTAGCGCCAGTTGGTAGAGCACTGGACTTGTGATCATAGGGTCACGGGTTCGAACCCGGGCCGGTGTGACGTTTTCATCTTTCGCCGTGTTGATATTTCGCTTCTCGGCCTCGTTGATCTAGTATAAACTCTACACTGAACAAAAAAACACCCTTCGATAGTACTGATGAGCGACCTTGTGTACCTTACATTCATGGAGCCAAATTTGTCCAACCAATTTGTTTTATTTAACTTAGAAATTTGATTCATCCTGAATTTTTTTTTTTTTTTTTCTTTTTTTTTTTTTTAATGATATATTTTGCTGTTCGTCATAATTGTTTTCATCATTGGTTCACCTTAGTTAATACATTGACATTTGCAACGAGTCATTTACGATAGCATGATAGTACTGGGTTTCTCAGTCAAAAAGCCGAATGGAGAGCTCTCTTTCAAATATACAATTTGGGTCGAAGCCTTCTCCGTATTTGTATATACTTATTGACATTTTTGCAACAAGCAGAATAAAGTTAATATTTCTTATAGTTTGGTCCTGTTGCTTGTTCGGTTGGAAACCAAATAAAACGTCAGTTTCTTTTAATTTTATCTGTGAACCTGTTTTTATATAAATTTGCTTTTCTACGTTCTTCCAAAAAAGTGATATTCTTGGGCATTTAAAGAAAAAATGTTCAATGAAATCAATATCTCCACACAGACTACAGCGATTGTTTTCACGTTTTTTCATTTTGTGTAGTAAGATATTAGTGGGGTAGATATTATGCAATATCTTCCAGTGAAGTAGCCTTAGTCGCTCTTCCTTGGTGCAGTTGTTTGCTATCATCCAATTATTTCTTTCTATTTTATAGTTATATTTATTCATCCAAAAATGTATTGAGCAAGGAGTATTTGCTTTTTGTTTGGTAAGTAGTGATCTAAATTTTTTGGGAGTCCAGTTTTTAAGAGATTGAGGTTCTAGAGAGACAGTCGCTTCTTGAGTTTGGTTATTGTCAGCTCGCAATGATTGCGCAATGAGCGCGGTTCGCATTGCATTATAATCAAACAGCAGAGCAGGGTAGTCCCCGATTTTTTCTGCAATACGTGCAAGTGGTAATAATCCCTCGTCTGTCCATATATCTTGGACGTAATTTATGTATGCATTTGTCCATCTCTTGAAGAACAGAGGTCTGTTTCTGTACATTATCTCTTTGCTATTCCAGAGACAGGTATATTTGAATTCAGTATTGGACAGGTATATATTTCTGAATTCAAGCCATTTAATTAGACATGATTTCCAGAATTTAGATTTGA
The DNA here is from genome assembly GCF_037325665.1 of Littorina saxatilis. Lineage (NCBI taxonomy): Eukaryota > Metazoa > Mollusca > Gastropoda > Littorinimorpha > Littorinidae > Littorina > Littorina saxatilis. The sequence goes on along the minus strand of NC_090251.1, from coordinate 37,078,729 downwards.
CTTTTTCGAGTCCTAAAAATGTTTTTGGATTGGCAGTAGCATTGAGGCAGCAAAGGTTTGTTCCAACTTCATTAAAGATGTAGGTTGGTATTAATTTCCATTTGGCAGATGTGTCTATTTTTAACTGAGTTATCCATGTCATCATAAAGGAGGCTTGCATATCTATTATGTTTATCATATTACAACCTCCATTCTCCCCTACGTTGCACATTACACATCTTTTTACCTTTTCAAAGGCTCGCGTATTTGTGTACTTCTTTTTCCATAAAAATCGAAATAAGATTGTATTTACTTTCTGTAGGATAGTGGTTGGAGCACTTAAAGCTTGCATTGGGTATACAAATTGTGAAATCAAGAAACTTTTTACAATACATAATTTGCCTGTGATACTAAGGTTTCTTTTAGACCATATGCTTATTATTCTTTCTATTTTTTCGATTCTTACCGACCAATTCTCATTTATGTCTGATGCAGTGACATCATTTTTAAAGATTATACCTAAAATCTTTAGTTGTTTGTCGATTTCTTACGTGAGCCTTGAAGGCTTCGCCTCTTGTTTTTTGTTTTTTTTAAGTAACCAAGACAAATATATACAACATTAGGACATAACCGACAGACGGACATATAACATACCGTTCGCCTACAAGTAAAGCCGGAGCATAACATAACATGCAGATTACAATACTGATAAAAAGAAAGAGAGAGAGAGAGAGAGAGAGAGAGAGAGAGAGAGAGAGGGAGAGAGAGAGAGAGAGAGAGAGGGGGACAATGACAATGACAATTCTTTATTTTACGAGGGTAACAGAATAAGCATTGGTATACTTTTTTGCATCTGGCCCTCGCCCTAAAGAGGGACTAAATCTACTATAATAACTACTACTACATACTTACATAATTATAGTAAAACAGTATAAGTTTATGTACATAAGTGCATTATATGAAACATTGTAGTTTATAAATGTTCATGACAAGGTGCAAAGCAAAAATTTGCAAGTCAATTAGAGTCAGAATACTATGCAATAGTACATCAACTCTGCAAGACAAAGGATATTATGCAGAGCATCATAATTTCGTGAACAAAAAAATAAATCAAAAGTGAGTGACTGTGTCCCAAAGGACATAAGAATCAAGAATATACTATTTTCATTAAATGGGATATATATTTGTTTTTGAAAGAATCTGTGCTGGTAGCTTCCCGTAAGGCATTCGGAAGAGCGTTCCAGAGACGGCCACCTGAATAAACTAGACTAGACTTAAATAAGTCTATCCTAGGAAGAGGAGTGTTAAATTTCATAAGGTGGTGTGAATTCTTCAAAGAGAACTTTGAACAAATGGTTTGGGGTAGAGTTTCGGATATAATTTTATGCATAAAGATTCCTTTGTTAAAAAGCAGTCTTGACTTTAGAGGTAAGATCCCTAAATGTATGTAGTCTAACTCTGTGAGGGTAGTGTGCTTTAGTAATACTACTTTTAGCGCTCTTTTATGTAATCTGCTGAGTGGTTTTAAGGAATTTTCACTTGCGGAGTCCCATAGAGTGGATGCGTAATCAATAACAGATTGAATATGAGCAATGAAGAATAACTTTCTGGTGTGGCAGTTCAGGAAGTGTTTAATTCTAGATAAGAGATACACTTTCTTTGACACCACTTTACTAAGTTGCTCTATGTGGGTTGACCAAGACAAGTTGTTATCGATATTAACACCCAGCAGTTTGTGATGGTCGACTTTTTCCACTATTTCACCATCTATCATTAAAGCAGGACCAGCTGAACAAATATTCTGGCGTTTTTGTCTTGTTGTTATGACCATATATTTGGTTTTCTTTGGGTTAAGAGACATATGGTTTAGTTCAGTCCACTCTGTCAACTGGTTTAAAATCCTTTGAAGTGATTCTGATAAGCGAGTTACATTTGTGTTGCTGGAGTGAATTGTGGTGTCATCTGCAAAAAGTTCACATTCATTTTGAATATGTAGGGGGAGGTCATTAATGTATATAGAGAAGAGGAGGGGTCCTAAAACCGATCCTTGTGGTACACCGTATTTTACTTCTTGCATGCAGTTTGTTGTCTGCCGGTGAGAAATGAACTAATAAGTTTGACAGTTTCGATTCCGACGCCATACAATGCAAATTTTCTCAGTAATAACGTGTGATCAGTAACGTCAAAGTCTTTAGCAAAATCAACAAAAATGGCACCACAGAATTCATTGTCGTTTATTTTCTCCAGCCATTGATCAACAAGAGAAACTAAGGCAGTATGGCAGGAATGGTTAGCTCTAAAACCCGATTGTTTAGGGTGAAATAAATTGTTTTGGTTAAGATGCGTTAGAATATGTTTGTTAATGTGTTTTTCAAGTGGTTTTGATAAAACAGACAATATTGAAATTGGCCTATGGTTTGATGTCTTTTTTATCACCTGATTTAAACAGAGGAATGACTTTAGCCTGTTTCAGGGCGACTGGGAAATAAGTTTTGTCTAAACAAAGATTATAAAGGTAAGTGAGTGTTTCAGAAATTACAGGGGCTGACAATTTAAGAATCCTACCATCGAGGCCGTCGATTCCCCGGGAGCCTGTTTGCTTAATAATAATAATAATAATAAATGAGCATTTACATAGCGCAACAGGTGTGTAAGTGCGTAAAAACTTCAGGTACTGTAAGTAGAGGAATATTCGCTTGACTTGAAACTTGTTTTGACTCACAATATTCTTCTAACACTTTCAAATTGTTCAAATTGGATTTGTCATTTGTAATAATTTTTTCAGCTATTTTAGAAAAATGCGTGTTTAAATCATCAGGGGATATGTCCTTAACACAACTTGAATGACTGGCAATCGTTTTATTTGTAAGTTCATTTATTGCTTTCCATATATTCTTTGAATTTTGCTTTGATGACGCTAGGTCATGAAAGTACTTGATCTTTTTTGTTCGTTTAAGTGAGTTTACTTTATTTCTCTGTTCTCTATACTCTGCTTCCTTGCCAACTGATTTTAAGAAATCACGATGGCCAATAGCATCTTGTAATTCAGTATCAAACCATTTAGGTTTTACTATTTGCTTGACTCTCATAATTCTCCACGGGGCATGTTTATCGTATATTTCTGTAAAGACATTTATCCAGTGTGTTATTGCATCATCAGGATCCGTATAATTATAAACATCAGAGAGAGAAGAATTACTTAAGTCTACAAGAAAGGCGTTCTCGTTAAATTTAGTAAAGGAGCGGTACTTTACTGTCTTGTGACCAACTTTGAGGATTTTTACACCCTTTCTTGACCACGTGAGACAAACAGGAAAATGATCACTACAGCCGCTGGTTGGAACACAAACTTCTGCAATGTTACGGGTGTTAGAAACATAGATATGATCTATCAAAGTGCTTGTAGATGCAGTAACCCTAGTAGGGGTGTTCACGACTTGTTTGAGATCATAAAGGTTAAGCATATCTAACCATGGTTTATTTTGTTTTAATAAATCAATATTAAAATCTCCTAAGAGAATGGTTTCTTTTGATTCTAACAAAGCAGCATCTAACATATGTGAACATTTGTCCGTCCAGTTTACACGTTCTGCTGGATTTCTATAGCAGAAACCAATAAGCATTGGAGGTGCCTTTTTTAATTTGACCTCGATCCAGACGGATTCCACAAACTGTTCTAAATGTGTTAAACGTGTGTATGTCAATGATTCACTTATATACAGCAGAATGACAATTTATTTGTTGGACTCCATGCTAATCCGCTGAACAATTTTTTGGGTAAACCAGGGTCAGCCTGAAAAAAAGGTGTTCATTTCAATGCTTCTTATTCTCTCAGGTACCAGGACTGGACTGGTTCCGAATAACTCTCACTTACTCTAATACACAATGTCATGCTGTATGCATTTAGAGCGCTTACGTCCATTTGTTTATCAGATCAGGGTCAGCCTTGTGTTGTTCCGTACAACTCTCGCTTACTCCATTACATTATTATATCGTATACAGAAAGAGCGATTACTTTCCTTTTGTTATTTGATACAATAACTAACCGGTTTTGGATTTGAAACTATTAATCTGTAAATCCTAGGATTACCTCTGATGGAAACTCGTTTTCTATTCTTATTGAATTCTAAAGAGGTTCCCAAGTTATCTCTGATGGAAACTCGTTTTCTATTCTTAGTGACTTCTAAAGAGGTTCCCAAGTTTTAAAGATGGCGTCAGCTCCCGTCATCCTTCACGCAAGTTTGTCTTGCTGCATCGCGGCCATTTTGACAATGTTGGTCATGGTCACCGTGACTCCAGATTTGAGCATAGCACTTGCTGACCAAAACTTCGCGAACCAGCGGGTCGAACTCATCTCTGAGGAGGAAAAGATGAGAATTGGAGGGGGTTCGTCCAGCTGTTTGCTTTGGCTGACTGACGAAGAAAAGAAAGTGAATCGCTTCATCTTGGAGGAAAAAGGCAAGATGATCGAAGATGCCAGAACGAACGGCACGTCCTTCGCGCCCGCCATCAACTTCATGACGTCACGTCGTGACATGGAATCCACCAATCTGTTCAAGGTCATCCAGAAGATGCCGAAAGGTGAGGGCTGATTGATTGATTGATTAGTCATGTGGTGTTAGCACTGCCGTGTAAAAAAAAAAGAAAAATAATCAGCTGGGTTGAATATCTATACACATCTTGCTAACCATGTGATTGCACTGATCTTATTCCATAAAGTATTCATCGGTACATGTGGCCACGCCTGAAGTCGGAAATCCGGCATGTGATAGTTGTCCGGGCAGGCGGCAATTATACAGTAGTGGCTAAAGAAACAACACACGCACGCACATACGCACGCACACACACATGCACGCACACACATACACACACACACGCGCACACACATGGGCGTCGGCATCATTGTCCAATCAGAAATAATCAATGTTCATCTCCAAGGTGTGTTCCGGTCACAGAATTCTGTGGTTCCGGTACGGAACGCAAAACAGTTTGCGCGGAAAAAGGTTGGTAACAAGAAAAAGAGAACGTGGTTTGACAACCAAAGGGCATTTTGACCGGTGTAACACGAAATTGTTACTCCACGAAAAATTTACTCCGGAGTAAATATTTCGTACGAAATTCTTACTCCGAGTACACTTTTTGTACGAGAAAAGAACTCCCCTAGGCACGAAAAAATTACTCCCTCCACGAAATTTTTACTCCCCATTTTTATTTGACTTCCAGTAAAAATCTCGTACGCAAAAATGGGATGCGGGCGAAGGGATATTGCCAATAAGTGATCTCGCGCACACGAATGTCGCGCTACCCTCCTTCCAACCCTTCCACCACCAAGACTAACAGGGGACAAGGGAGTACAAATTTCGTACACCTGGCATGGGAAGTTAAATTGCTTGTGTTTGGGTGAAGTAATTTATTCGTTATTTATTCGTCAGGGGAGTAACATTTTTGTACGAAATGTTTACTCGGAACTCACCTGTCTTGGGGAGTAATTTTCTCGTGAAATGGGGGAGTGCTTTTTTCGTAAAGGGAGTAACTTTTTCGTACGAAATGTTTACTCCGGAGTAAAAATCTCGTGGGAGTAATTTTCTCGTGTTACACCGGCTCGCACAACAGCATCGTTCAAATGTGTGAGAACGACACATCTGACAAATAGCCAGTGGTTACCAACATGAGAAACTGGGGATATGAATCGTTATCCGTATGTAAGTTTAAAGCGGCCTAGCTGACGCTGTTTGTACGTCAATCCGGAGAGAAACTATCGTACTAGAGGCCTTAGCCATTTCGTGAAGTTCCACTCCCAGTGTGCCGACTACGGCCCTCCCCCCGCCAAACTGCCACCCCCGGTGGCAGGGAAAGCGGTTCGACTTAAACCAGAGGAATTATCATTCTGCTCTGATGCCAAAGATAATCCCTATGACCATCAATCACTGTCCATCTTAGGTGATGTCCTTGACTTGTTGTTGTTGTTGTTGTTGTTGTTGTTGTTGTTGTTGTCGTTGTCCTTAGCCTATTATTAGATTTTTTTCTCTTTTTTTTCTCGTTTATGCAAGGAGTGTATGGATGCATGAGGGTTTCCACACCAGGACAATTACCCATGGCTTTTATACTATATGGCGAAATAAATTCTTGTTCTTGTTCTTGTTCTAGGGGGAGCTCTGCACCTTCACAAGACGGCCTTGACCAGTCTGGACTGGGTGGTCAGAAACGTCACTTATTCCCCCCTCTGCTTCTTTACCTCTGTAAACTTGTAGGGGTAGTTATTTTTCGATAATGACCCAGCAACCAAACAAATAACGACCCAGCAACAGCCTGAATCCTCGATAGTGCAATGGGTTGAGAGGTTGTTCTGTTTCGGTACTACTTTTTGCGACTGAAAAGTTCAGAACGCTCTAATGTACGAAGTATACATCTCTGGAGCAAACAATACAAACATACCGCATTTAAATTAACAACTACAGGCCTGAACACATGAATCTCCAAATAAAATCCATGAGTTCGGTTGTTTTCTGAATCTCATCTGCCGTGGCTCAAGCCGTTCATCACAAGCAATTTCCCAAGGCAAGTAACTCATACTTTGTCTAGCGACAAGAGTAGTTCCCCTTCTTTTCACTCAGTTCCTTCGACAACAGACTGCAATCCGACGGTCAGTTTTCAACAATATTTCATTTAATAAACAGATCACACGCAACCAAATGCACACATCTCATCAATTTAAACAACATAAAGGGGTTTCATACACTATTTTCCCCGGAAAACTGAACTTCATACAGTTTTTAACGTTGGAACACGGGTGCAAAAGTTCGTCTGCTGGTCCCATTTGACGAAAAAACATTACCCTAAGCGATACCAAAACATATACAGAACACACAATATCTGCCTTTGCCGCCACAGCAGAATAACAGCATATCTGTGTACTTGATTTTAGCCTAAAATAGGAAAACTGACAAGAAGTGTTAACAGAATGGAATGATTTGCACGGAACTATACAACCGCGCATTAATCGATCGCCTGCGCAGGTTGACTGGTTGAGAGAATAGGATTCGATCAAACTTTCGCAAAAAAACTCTTTTCTTTGAATAACTGAAGAAAGGAGGAATAAAGAGGTTACACACCTCGTCTCAGTGATTATCAAAAATAATGGTCTCAGTTCGCGGTCATGAAAAAGCTCGCTAAAGCTCGCATTTTTCATGATCCGCTAACTTCGACCATTATTTTTGATAATCACTGAGACTCGGCATGTAACCTCTACGTATCGGCCCAACTTGTTCATGTGCGTGGGCAATGACCTCTTCGTCAAACTGCATTTCTACGACACTGCGCCTTCAGATCCAGGTATACCCCGAAGACGGAGTGTGACTGTCTAAATGGCGTGGACGGGAAAGAGACAACAATACACGTAAAAGCTCATTCGTGAGAAAAAACACACGAAAAAAACACACGAGTTTGCGTAGGGGGAAAGGGGGGGGGGGGGGAGGTTGTGGTGGTAGGGTGGGTAAGGCCAACGAAGAATATGATTCAGATAAAACGGCTCCATTTTTAGAAAAAGAAAATGCCGAAGCTGCATGATTTTCTTTGAATTTTTTTTTTACTCTTTTGAGACAGACATTACAAATGGTTGTTATTATGTGTGCAGAATGTACGTGGACACTGATGTCTGACCACAGAAATAATCTAAGTGCTTCAGAAACGACAGAATTTGATCTGAGGTATGTCTACATGTAGACTGCATGGCCAGTCAGTGAACTATTCCAAGTCAGAAGGTCACAATCCTTCCCTGAAAAAACGTTTGCTCACTACATGTATCTCAGATCTGCCAAGGAGTTTTACATGGGATGACACTTTGGCCTTGTGGTCAAATCCGGACCTGGATGGACACGGATCAACTTTATGTGCAGACTCAGAGACAGTATCCACGCCCCGCCTCTGTGTCACCATTATGGCACGTTATTACCATTCGAGTGCACCTATGGCTTTTTTGACCAATCAGGACTGGTTCTAGGTGACCCTCTAAATGTTATAACGTTCAGGCAGGGACCCTCTTTGTGGATCACGCTAAATAGTAACAAGACAAAGTAAACATTGGAATTAACAATATCAGCCTGACTTATTCTAAAGAATGACACTTTAAATGCTGTCAGATACTACACTCTTTATGTAAAAAATACCGAACAGCCATTTTTGTCAGTATAGGCGCTTTACAGAACGGCAAGGCACCACCCACCCACTGCGTTTGAAATGCACACCCACTCACTTCAAAATGTCATTATATAATAACATAATAATAATAACGGGCATTTATAAAGCGCCTTATCAAAAGTTCAAAGCGCGGGACAACAATACATGTATACAAAAATCATACAATCACTGTCAGATTCAAACAACACATCATGCACATCTCACATCCCCAGACTCTATACTAAGGAACTATCCGTAGTGTAGTTGGAACAAGTGAGTTTTCAAATTGGACTTAAAAGATGAAATGGATGGAGAGTGACGTAATTGAAAGGGGAGTGAATTCCATAACTGAGGTCCATAATACGAAAACGTGCGGAAGCCATGAGCCTTGCGTTTAAAGCGACCTTGACAGAGAAGTCGAGCATCATCAGAAGAACGAAGGGTGCGAGAGGGAGTGTAGAGAGAGACCAGTTCAGAAAGATAGGCAGGTGCCGATTCAGAGATGATATTGTAGCAGAAGCAGGCAGCTTTATACCTAATACGTTCAGATACAGGAAGCCAGTGAAGTTCTTTCATGAGAGGAGTGCAGGGTTGTCGATGCTGTGCTCTGAAAATGAGACGTGCAGCAGAGTGTTGTACTTTTTGCAAGGGTTGGAGAGTGGAGTCAGGGCAGCCTATGAGAAGGGAGTTGCAGTAATCTAATCTGGACAGAATGCAGGATGTAACGAGAGTTTTAGTGGCATCAACAGTGAGAAATTTTCTTATGGAACCTATTCTTCTGATCTCAAAGTAACATGTCTGACAGACTTTTTTGATGTGTTGTTTCATTGAGAGGTGGGAGTCCATGATGAACCCAAGATTCCTAGCACTATCAGAGAGAGAAATGTCACTAGAACCTACTGTGATGGAGGCTGGAAGGGAAGTGGTCGAACAGGAAGCTCCAGAGAAAAGAAGAAATTCAGTCTTGTCATCATTTAACTTGAGCATATTGTTTGTCATCCATGATTTAATATCTGAAGTGCAGTTTTGGAGAGTGTGCGTCACCGCTTGGATTTCTGTAGGCTTGCATGCTTGTTGGAGTTGTGTGTCGTCTGCAAAGAGGTAGTGATTGACTGCGTGTTGCTTGATGACGGCAGAGAGAGGAGTGGTGTATAGTACAAATAAAACTGGGCCTAGAACTGATCCCTGGGGAACGCCGAAACAGAGAGGAGATGGAGGAGATGAGAGATTATTGACAGACACATACTGACTACGGCCCTGTAGATATGAACTAAACCAGTGAAGAGCGGTAGAGTGAATGCCAAAAACAGATTCGAGACGAGAGAGCAGAACAGAGTGATCGATCGTATCGAACGCAGCTGAGTTATCCAAGAGAAGCAGAACTGATAGGTCATCATTATCCAGAGCAGAAAGAATGTCATTCACAACACGAAGCAAAACAGTCTCGGTGCTGTGGCCAGCCCTATACGCTGACTGAAGAGGGTTGCAGAGGTTGTTGGTTTCAAGGTGGGAGAGAAGCTGACAAAGTTCTGACTATTCAAGTGAAATTGCGTCTCTTAATTAACGTCAAATATATCTTTACGTCATTTCCTTTCTCTCTGGCATCGTTTCAAAATATGTCGCTCTCAGTTGGACAAGAGATATCGAAGCAACTGAAACGCAACTGTTCAACATGATTTATCTTGTAAGATTGTTGTGTGAACGCATTTGATCTGTGAATATTAATCACGTCAGGTGAGTGACTCTGATTGGCTGACCCAGGTCACGAGAATGCTTTGACTGACAGGCATAATCAGATAAGAACGATCCACCTATAATTGCGGCTGTTCCGTCTAATTCGTGGACTCGCTCGAAATTTCGTTTGGTAAAAATAGACGGTAAAAAATTTGTTATTTCTAATATGGTGACTGTTAGCAAATGATAACTGACATGTCTCAAAAATGATATCAGCCGGCTCATGCTGATAATCCTTTTTCTCGACATGTGTGTTATCATTTGCCAACAGTCAGCATATTAATATTTTATCTTGTTCGGTCTTTTTATTCGTAAGTTTAATTTTCATTGACGTCCAGCATAATAGTCTTCGGCAGTTTGCACCGCGATTTTATTGGTTGTATGAAAAGTCTATGTGTTTCTTTTGGGTTAAACATTTTGTTAACTATGTCCGGACTAGATTGCAAAGTCTCAAAGCCTAAAAATTAATTAATTGATTTGCTAATTAGAACTTGACCTCGAATTAAATCGCAACAACAGAATCAAACTACTTTCGTTGAATTAAGGTTTTTTCTTGATCGCAGAAAAGACATAAATATGTTATGTTTGAATATATACATCAAAGATTTGTTTTATGCAAATAAGTTCCCGTGTGTACATTATACCGAGACTGCGCCTTCTCGGACGACGGGTTTCGGTCAGCCTGTACATAGTGTCGATGAAGAATGTTTAATTCATTTCTGATGTTTAGGTCGACACACAGGCGCTTGTATCAAAGCGTCGGTCGATCTACTCATATATCCTCCATGTACTGTTACTACTAGCATTCACTAGTATAAATGGTACAAGAAGGATAAAGGAGTAGATCGACCGGCGCTTTGACACAAGCTGCTGTGCGTCGACAGACTGACTAAATGTTTTGATATCGCTTTACGCGACTTTTTTTTATCATTATTTTAACAGCCTACGTAACAACCTGACGCTGGTGAGCTTGGAGCCTGACGAAGATTACCCGGACATCAACGCCGTATGGGAGAGATTCGAGAAGTACTTTGGCATGATTGGCGATCTCATCTCCTACAGGCCAGTGTTCAAGGACTACATGCGAGAGGCGCTCCGACAGTTCTTGGCAGACGGCGTACAACACCTCGAAATAAGAGGAAGCCTTCCGAAGGTAAATCGGTTTAAGCATCATTTTATTACCTCGAAATAAGAGGATGGAACTATTCCAAAGGTAAATCGAAGTTGGTATCGTTTTTATGCCTCGAAATAAGTGGGTGGAAGTCTTCCAAAGGTAAATCATTTTAAAGGCACAGTAAGCCTCCCGTAAACCATCAGATACTGTCAGGCGTTTACACACAGTACAAACACCCTTTCGTTTAAACACTCACCGCTTGAGAACATCCTAGGTGCCCTACGTAAAAAGCGAGCAATTTTCAAAGAATTTATTTTCGAGGACCCTCTGATCAGCAAATCAGGCGCCTTGTTTTGGCGCTAGAACTAACTTTTAAAATGTATATAATAAATTGACAGCTTGTTACACAAACATTCTTAAATCATAAAAGAATTCTTTTTTCATCAAGACAAGATCAGTACAATTCGAAGTTTTGAAAGTTTGAAAAAAGAAAAGCCCGGTAACGTGTCACGCAAACCGTCTTTCTCGTAGCAGACAAAGGTTCTGCCTAGCGCCCGTTCCTCTGAACAGTCAACTGTCATCGCTCTAGTTCGTGTGAATCGCAGCCGTTTGTTGCGTTTAGATTCAGAGGTACACAATAACGTGCTATTGCAGATGAGCTCACAGCTTTCTTTCTTTCTTTATTTGGTGTTTAACGTCGTTTTCAACCACGAAGGTTATATCGCGACGAAGCTCACAGCTAGTCCCATTGAAATCACAAACTGACGACTACATTGTGAAAAAAGGAAACTGGATCACACGGGATCACACGGGTTCGCGATGGCTCAGGGGTAAGATAAACCACGCAAAAATAAATTATTTGAAAATTGCTCGCTCTTTACGGAGGACACCTAGGATGTTCAAAAGCGGTGAGTGTTTAAATGAAAGGGTGTTTGTACTGTATGTAACAGCCTGACAGTATCTGTGATGGTTTACGGGAGGCTTACTGTGGCTTTAAGCGTCGTTTTAGTATATTAAAATATTGGGATGAAATTCTCGGTAAATTGGCGTTAGTATTGTTTTCATTCCTTGAAATTAGAGGGTGGAAATCTTCCAAAGGTAAATCGGCATAAGGATAGGTTCAGCACCTCGAAATAATGGGGTGGAATTCTTCCAAGGATAAATCGGTGTTGGTATCGATTTCATACTTCGGAATAAGAGGGTGGAATGCTTTCAAAAGTAAATCGTTTGAAGCATTGTTTTAGTAACTCAGAATAATAAGGGGAAGTCTTCTAAAGGTAAATCGGTTTAATCATCGTTTTAGTACCTCGAAATAAGGCGGTGTAAGTCTTCCAAAGGTAAATCGGCGTTGGTATCGTTTTCATACCTCGAAATAAGTGGGTGGAACTCTTCCAAAGGTAAATCAAAGTTTGTATCGTTTTCATACCTCAAAATAAGGGGGTGGAAGTCTTCCAAAGGAAAATCGTTTTTTCTACCTCGGAATTTTACATTAACTTTTACTTTATTTGTGACCCTCCACCACGGAATCAGTCGCATGTCACCTCGCGCGGTTCTGCGCTAGGCTTAATATAAGTCCGGAGAGTGTCTGGTAACAGTGTGAGGGTCACCTTAGTCACAGGCTTATAACTCAAACAGTTTTCGCTCTTTTCTAAAATGGTTTTCACCACTGGATAGAGCATAAAAAACTCTTTAGGAAAATGTAAAAATGTGAAAATCATGCAAAGGTGACATGCGACTCATTCCGTGGTGGAGGGTCACATTTGGTGTTTAACGTCGTTTTCAACCACGAAGGTTATATCGCGACGGGGAAAGGGGGGAGATGGGATAGAGCCACTTGTCAATTGTTTCTTGTTCACAGTACCTCGGAATAAGGGGAAGTCTTCTAAAGGTAAATCGGCATCAGCATTTGTTCAGTACCTCGAAATAAGGGGGTGGAAGTCTTCCAAAGGTAATTTGACATAAGCATCGGTTCAGTACCTCGAACTAAGGGGATGGAAGTGTTTCAAAGGTAAATCGGTGAGCGAATCGGACGTGTGTTAGTGCTCGACTGTCATAGCTTCGCCAATCGTGTGTTTGGTTTCCGTGCTTGACTGAATGGTTAATCACGCTTCATTGTTCGTGTTTGTTGTTGTTAAGAGACATGAGTTATGTCCTGTTGGATAGTTGATCGATTTTTCCATTGATCTTTCAGCTGTATGAACTTAACGGCACAGTTCATCCAAGGGAATGGTCACTGAGACATGCTTACAGACCTGTCTTCAGAGAGTTTGAAGAGAACAACCCAGACTTCATCGGAGCCAAACTTATCGTTACCACTTTCAGGTAAGTTCCCGACAAAACAAACGAATTATATTGAAGTGCACGTGCGTGTGGCATTGTTTGTGTCTCATGCAGTATACACTCGAAAAGTAAGTATAGAGGTGTACAAGAACAACTTGGGCCTAGTAGTGGGAGTACTCAGACCTCCAGTAAAAAGCATACACAATCAAGTTAAAATAATGAGCAAACCCTCACAATTTGAACTCCCGTGTTGTTTCTAGAGGCAAGCCCCCGGCTGCGATCATGAGCTTCATCCAGGAGGCGGTGGAGTTGTACAAGAACAACTCGGATCTGGTCGTGGGGGTGGACCTGGTCGGCCAGGAGGATACCTTCCACCCGCTGATCGACTTCAAGGACGCCCTGCTCTACCCCTCCACACTGGACCCCCCGGTTCACCTGCCCTACTACTTCCATGCCGGAGAAACAGGTAAGTTTTGGAGTGGGTGGGCGGGGGTTGGTGAAGGTGGAGGGGTGGGGGTGGGGGAGAATAGAATCCACCCGCTGATCGACTTCAAGGACGCCCTGCTCTACCCCTCCACACTGGACCCTCCGGTTCACCTGCCCTACTACTTCCATGCCGGAGAAACAGGTAAGTTTTGGATTGGGTGGGCGGGGGTTAGTGAAGGGGGAGGGGTGGGAGGGGGAGAATAGAATCCACCCGCTGATCGACTTCAAGGACGCCCTGCTCTACCCCTCCACCCTGGGGAGAGCTTGGTGCCATAAAAGGAGGTAAGATTTTGGACGGGTTTTATCATGGGGAGAGCTTGGGGCCGGGCCATAAAAGCAGGTCAGATTTGGGACGGGTTTTGTCATGGGGAGAGCTTAGGGCCGGGCCATAAAAGCAGGTCAGATTTGGGACGGGTTTTATCATTGAGAGAGCTTGGGTCCGGTGTCACGAACTAAAACCTCTGCTGAACAATCCTTCTCATTGCGGTCAATGCGCATGCGCCAATCTTGGACTTAAAAAATGCGACCCTTTGACTGAACGAACCATGGGCTAGGGTTAGGGTTAGGGTTATGATTAGGGTTAGGATTAGGGTAAGGGTTAGGGTACGGGTTAGGGTCACGTTAGGGTTAGGTTGTTCACGACCTGATTAATCTCCCCATGTTAGCGCATGCGCATTGACCGCAATGAGAAGGATTGTTCAGGCAGAGTTTTCAGTTCGTGACACCGGGCCATAAAAGCAGGTCAGATTTGGGACGGAGGTTGGAGTGTGATGTGAAAATGGGCGGGGGGGGGGGGGGGGGGGTGGTGTTGGCGTTGAAGAAGGAGATTTTTACGTGCCATACTGCTTCCATGAATTGTCAGAAGATAGTGATATAAACAAACGTTGTGGGGTAGTTATGATGGCAGTTTTTTTTTATTGCTGTAGTGCCTTAGACGAAGTTTTTGTGTGGTTTAAACAAATTTCGGGATCTCCTTCGGCGCTTCCATAACTTATTAAACCATTGTCTCTCACGTGCATGTGTGGTCAGTGTGGCTGGAGACGGACACGGACTTTAACCTGGTAGATGCTGTGCTGCTCAACACCACGCGCATCGGTCACGGTTATGCTCTGCATAATCACCCACTTCTGCTGAAGAAGGTCAAAGAACATGGCATCGCAATAGAGGTCAGCCCAATCTCGAACCAGGTCAGTGCATTTCTGTCTTAAGTTAAAGAAAAGTACATTTCTATGTGGATTAACGTCTGAAGCTAAGAGTTCCTCTTCGCATCCTCAGTATTGGTCTCTTAATTGTGTATCTTGTTCGTCCACTATTAAAGACTAAAAGATCAAGGTTCTAAACATTGTTTCATCTGGCCAATTCAACTTTTCATTAACTTACAAATCTTGGTTTTATTCTTTCTTTTAAAGACTAAAAGATCGAGGTTCTAAACATTGTTTCATTTGGCCAATTCAACGTACCATTAACTTACCAATCTTGGTTTTATTCTTTCTTTCTCTCTCCTTCTTTCTTTTTCTGAAATCTGAGGGCTTACGATTGTTTTGACGTTTGAACTGCGTATTTTTCAAAATGAACAGGACAAGAAAAACGACATCATGCTTCTTTTCCTTAGAAGGTTTGATAGGCTGGTGAGCTTCCGAGATGGGGCTTGGCGTATTTACTCTGCGGGACCTACACACACACACACAAAAATTAAAGTTACATTCTTGTTTCTGCGACTATTGTTGTCTCACCTGTTTTCCAGTGGAAGATATTCACTAAAACACAACTGTCGGGTTTCTTTTGACGAGTACTTTTTATGTGCCCGTATTTCCCTTTTCAGTATTCTTAAGCCGTCTGTACTGGGAGTTCTGTGGGACTCTTGGTTCCAAAACAGACTCTTAGCTAAGATCTTCACCAAGGCTCCCCAAACTGTGCGTCCATGTGTCATATACGCACTAGAAGTAGCAACAGCAGAAGCAGCAGCAGCAGCAGCAACATCATCATCATCACTTCTACCACCACCATCGTCAACGTCAACGTCGTCTTCCTTTTTCCCCCATACAAATTAAAGTTGAGGATTCAGGAACCCTCTATGCTGAGCGTCCGTGGGAAGCACTACTTCAGAAGAACGTACCTGTCGGGGTTCTTCTGACGTGTGTGACTGTTTCTGTGTCTACATGTCCCTCCCCAGGTGCTGAAGCTGGTGGAAGACCTGAGGAACCATCCGGCCTCCAGCCTCATCGCCGATAACCTGCCCGTGGTCATCAGCTCGGACGATCCGGCCGTCTGGGACGCCTTGCCCCTGTCTCATGACTTCTACGTCACCTTCCTGGCACTGACCGGCAAAGACGCTGGTCTGGCCACCTTGAAACAACTGGCCATTAACTCTATCAAGTACGATTTATTATCATACCAGTACTATCAATTACTTCCCTTTGTTTATCACATGACTTCTACGTCACCTTCCTGACACTGACCTGCAAAGACGCTGGTCTGGCCACCTTGAAACAACTGGCCATTAATTCTACCAAATACGATTATCAAGTTATTATTAGCCCTTTATGGTTTCCTCCATATTGTAACCCCTTTTTGGTTTTGTGCTGCTTTTGTTTTTTGCTTTTTCTGTGTATTCGTTGTCCAGAAGAAGTCTCCATAGGCGAAAATTCGACTTTGTCTTTGTCTGTGCTGTCTTTTGTGTTGGTGAGTACCGATTTCTTTCGTTTTTCAAAGTTATCATTATACAAGTATCAATTACTTACCTTTGTTTATCAGATCTATCAAGTAGGTTTTTAGAGAGTTAAATAGCAGTAGAGATTAAACCAGGTTGAGGCTGGGGGTGATTTATTTAAGGGGGAGGGCGGAGAGAATGTTACAATATCATCATCGTAGCTGTCTTCCGGCTTGCCGTTTTCATCATCGTCGTCGTCGCCTTCATCATCATCATCATCATCATCATCATCATCATCATCATCATCATCATCATCATCATCATCATCATCACTTCCACAACCACCATCGTCATCGTCGTCTTCCTTTTTTTCCCTTTCCCTGTATAATGTCATCCATACACGTTGCAACACCCGTTTTCAGACAACCCAGGCTTCAACAAGACTGCTTTCACAAGTAACGAATAATCTTTTGGTGTAAAGGGTGGGGGGGGGGGGGGGTTACACTGTAATACAGAACCTAACACTCATTAAAACAGATTCATATTTCTTCCATCTGTCTATGTTGTAGGTACAGCGCTATGGACAGAAGGGAGAAGGCAGAAGCGATGAGAAAGTGGAAGAGAAAGTGGAGCCAGTTCATCCAAACAGAAGCTGCTAAACTTGATAGATAGAGATCAGTATTTAGCTGGTGTTTACGTGACTGAGAAGTCAAATAAAGCTTCTGGAATGGAAATTTTTTTATTGCATTAATGTGAAATCATAAGTGACCCATGTAACGTTACAAAAAAGGACGGAAGAAATTACACATATATGTGAAAAGGAATACGAGTGAGAGAGAGAGAGAGAGAGAGAGAGAGAGAGAGAGAGAGAGAGAGAGAGAGAGAGAGAGAGAGAGAGAGAGAGAGAGAGAGAGAGAGAGAGAGAGAGAGAGAGAGAGAGAGAGAGAGAGAGACAAACAAACAGACAGACAGTGGCCAGGTAGACAGACTATCAAATTAGACAGAAAGACAAGCAGACAGACATAGAGATAGAGACCAGCACTCTTGCATACAGATGCACAATAACAAACTTGCGCTCAAAGGAAACTTCAGTATGTAAACATTACCCACACACTCGCCCTAAAAAACAAAAAACAAAAATAGCATTGCAAGCCAAAACAACGGCGATAAGAGAGCCTTCACCCAGCTGAATCTGGAGGTGGACGGAACCAAACTCCGGAAGCTACCCGGAGCCATGGATGATGGGAAACAAGCACGAGCACCAATAGTCCTACAACATGAGGAGGAAAAGCTCACTGGAAAACAGGCTGCAGAACACTTCCTTAACACCTTTGAAACCATCAGCACACTGAACGTCCCAGAAGGACAGGAAGAGAGAAGTGGAGAAAGAGTATCAGCAACACATACGAACCCGGTGATGATGTGATAAAGAAAGACTTCGGGATAGAATAACTAGAGGATGGACTCAAACAGCTGAAGAACCAAAAGGCACCTGAACCAAATAGCATCATCAAACGAGCTTCTCCAGCACCTATGTCCAAAAGGTAAGAAAATTCCACTCAAAGTATTCAATGCCAGCTGGGAAAACGTCTTAAATCTAACACATATTGAGGGAAGCCAGAATGATCCCGATCCACAAGAAAGGAAAAGACAAACCCAAGGCAGAGAGCACACAGGCCCATCAGTCTGACCAGCTGTGTAGGAGTTACTGGAGCGCCTCATCAACACAAAGCTCACCAAGGCCGAGCCCGTGCACGAGAAAATTACCAACCGGGTGGGAGTCAGCCGCTGTGTTGGATTGGTTGAAATTGAGAATTTTTGTGATTTCAACAAATCAGACTCAGCGGTTTGTTTTCACCCGTTTGGATTCCACCCACCGTTTCGCTTCGTGCACCTCAGCACTGCTACCTGGACAAGTAGGAGATCCTCACTCCAAACAAGGCTGGATTCCGACGACACAGATCCACCGGGGACCAGGAAAAACATTTTCATTTCATTTTCATTTCATATACTTTATTATCCCATGCAGTGCTGGGAAATTCGAGTCGCTTTCTCTCAGTGGAAAGCTAGCAGCAACACGAGCCGCGCTACCCAGGTGTGTGCGTGTCAGGTGTAATCAGCCACCTGCACTTACGGCAGAATGACCCTGGTATTTTACGTGCCACTGTGGTGACACCGACGGGGTTGGGACATGGATACCATCTCTGGGTCTGTACATAAAGTTGACCCGTGTCCGTCCCGGCCGGGATTCGAACCAGTTACCGTAGGATCACAAGTCCAATGCTCTACCAACTGAGCTACCCGGCCCCCCTAACATACCTTACTCAAGAGATTGTCACTGGATGCGCTTCCAGACAAGAAACTGACCATCACAGTTTGGATAGACCTGGGGAAAGCCTTCGACAAGGTCTGGAAAGAAGGCCTCAGGCTGAACGTCTACTTTTGAAGTCTGGGTCATGGCGCAAAAGTTAGTAGGCAAATTTGTCATGTGTGGCGTCTCAGTGCTTTCTGTCTGTTGTTTGTTGCGCCTGAAAAGGAACAAGAGCAGATCTTAGTAAAAGAAAAGAAAAAATCAGTGCTCCACCAGACTGTATCGACCACAATCATGTTCACAATACCAACAGAAGTCATAACTTTTGTCACATTTCTCGCTCATTACTTTCCAAGAACCTCAAGGTCTACAACACACACAAAAACAACTGAAATGGAGTATAAAAAAAACTTGATATAAAAAACAACAACACGAATTTGCATGGAATGCCCTTGTCAGTGGTTCTTTGTACACATTGTGCAGAATGTGCAAAGATGCCATGTTATTTATTCAATTGCTGCAAACTTCAAGAACAAAATAATTTGTAGACAATACATTATTTACTAAAATAAAGCATAATTTAGATCAAAACAAAAAACTGTATTTCTTTACAAACGGATTGCCAAAGTTTCCGGCCAGCGGAAGAAAACTAAGTGGACGTGACGTTCTAACTGTTCTGATGAGACCATATTGCATTAGTAACCGTCTACGAACAGATTTGTTTGTAGAAGAAGAGGGGGGGGGGGGGGGGGTGTGGCCCGGGAAAAAAACCAAGAATGATAATATTCCATTGTCCACTGCTTTACACATCAAGATCATTGTGACCAACAACGGCAACAAAAAAACAACAACAACAACAAAAACAACACTTCTGCTGCCACACGACCAAGAAAAAGTAACACCGCCGGCCATACTTTTATCCCTCACACTCACGCTAAAGGTGGGGAATAAATATTAAAAATGCGTGTAAAACTAAAACCCGCGAGAGACACGGCATACCAGACAAAGGGAGATAATCGAGCCCATATAACTCTTCAATTCGGGAAACCAAATTTACATAACTTCCTCTGGTTTCAAGCAGCGAGTTCGAAGCTAACAAAAGGTGCGTACATTATTGCAATTCACATGTCATAAGTACTCTACTTTTCTGGAGAATTGACGTATACCGTAGACATATATAAAGGGAGTTTTCGTTTCGAAAGTGGCTCTTTTTGTCACCTCAATCCCATTTCAACTTCCACTGCATGTTTGTGGGAATCTCTCTTTCTCTGAGTCTGACCACAGGCGGAAGGTATCGTTCACTGGAGCACTACTTCCATAGAAAGACTAGTCTTTCTATGGAAGTAGTGGTCCAGTGAACGATACCTTCCGCCTGTGGTCTGACTCTCTGAGTCTCTCTCTCTCTCTTTCTCTCTCCCTCTCGCTCTCTCTCACACTGACACAGACTAACACAAACAAACACACACACACACACACACGCACATCTCTCTCTTTCTCTCGCCCTCTCGGTCTCACACATGTGCAAACACACACACACACACACACACACACACACACACAATATTTACACGTTTTAACAGCAGACCGATTTTCAAAGAAACGATGAACAATTCAATTGCAAAATCAACTATACCCAAGCTTAATTTTCTTTCAGTTGAGCAAAGTTGCACGAAATAAGGCAACATGGCTGCAGAGAGATCAAAACGAAGCAATGCAGGCAGTCGCATGAATCAAATGCTGGAGGCTGAAGATGAAGACGATTTTTACAAAACTACATACGGCGGCTTTGAAGAGGTACATATGATAATGATTATAAGAAAGTCCTTTGTTAAGTCGCTGATGTCAGTGGTTTGGGTAACTTATAATATATATATATTTATACCACCATTAGATGTGTTTGTTTTTCTTATCCAGACAATGTTACTTAATTTGCCTGGTAGTGGATTGTGGTCTCAAGGCATGTGATTGTAATTATTTTTTCTAATTATATGCATTAAACTAGAATTTTTTTAATTTGTTGTTTCACTTTCACCTCAGGCCAGTACGTGATTGTTTTAGTTTTTATTACACATGTATGCAAGTGTCATAATTGGTATACACTGTTCATAAAAGCGATGCAAGAAAATGATGGTAACATTGTCTTGAAGTTGAAATTGAACTGCACATTCAGGCCCAGTGATGTACATTTTAGTCGGTCTCCGGTCTCTGACCGATCCAATTTCCCCAGGACCTATAGCTTTAACCCCAGCAGGACACAGGTCCGATTAACCTACAGAAGAAGTGGTCAAGGGTCTGATCGTTTTTGACAATGAAGCGGACATGCGGACTGTTCAATTTTCAAAAGGAAAGCTTGTTTCGGTTTTGCCAAGCGAAAGTAAACACTGCGTGAGGAAAGCTGGTTTCGGTTTTGCCAAGCGAAAGTATGCACTGCGTGTGACCAGTTTGTTGAGTGAACGAGGCACCATATGGGATCTGATTCTTTGAATTAATTTATCCTCAAGTTGGATCAAGAAGAAAAAAAGAAAACCGAACCCATATGGTGCCTCGAGTGCATTCATTGGCTCAGCAATAAATCGTTGAGAGAGGATTCAGTGCACAGAACTTGGTGTGCACGGCTCGAAGAAACCGATTGTGTGTCAAAACCCAGGACATGATCCTGAAAGCAAAACTTGAGGGACCCGCAGAACGGTCAGATGCCTACCTGAAAAACATTGTCGACAGATGGGCAGTGAAAAAAAACCGACAACTGTTCAAATAACTTTGAAATGTGATTCAATCCTTTGAGTATCTAGTCATGACAGTCGCGGAAGGTGGAAGAATTTAAACTGAAAAATCTTTTTAAATGCGGTTTTACGAGTCGTGTTTTTGTCCTATTGAAATTGCAATCTCAGGACACTGTGTCCTATTGATTTTCAGTCTTCAGGACAATTGTCCTAAAGGCTGCTAGAAAAATGTACATCACTGCAGGCCTATTCTTAATTTGACATGAGAAAACTTGTTTATTTCCATAGACAATTTTGATGGTGGTACACACAACCAGCAGACGTGTGTAAACATTGAAAGTATTAGTATTACATGTATCTAATCTGTTGTATGTTTTCATTCACACATCACTTTAAAAAAACAAACAAACTGTAATTCACTTTCGATCCCATATCTGCAGGAGGCAGAGGACAATGACTTCAAATCGGAAGATTCGGACTCAGAATCTACAGACTCTGACTTCAGCATTGACGAACATGATGAAGTTCGCAGCGACGGTGATGATGATGAACCCAAGAGGAAAAAGCGTGTGGTGACCAAAGCTTACAAGGTAAAGTATCGGCTAGCACACATGATCTTGAATGGAATGAGATTCATTGTCGATGGGCGGATTTCCAGTATTTTAAAAGCTCCGGAAATATTTCTTTGAATCCCGAGATTGCAACAATTTTGCATCATGTATTTTTAGGGTACAATACTGTGATCTCTGCCTAACTGGGTAGTGGTTTCTTAGGCCTAGTTTGTGCATACAAAAACTTCCGTTCCAGAGAGTTAATTGTCATCTTTTTCTAAGATAGTGTAGCTAAATTGTAGCCATTAAAAACTGGTTTGCTTGGAATTTAATATGCTATTCCCAAGAATGTGTGGGCACTCCTTACGTCATTTTTTTGTTTTTGTAAACCAATAAGAGTGTTAACACCTTCTGTTTTTATACAGAATGCCATTTTGGACCTGGATGGGATGAACCTGTCTTTTTCTTGTTCTTGGGACACATTACACAGCTGCACAAATCTGAAATGTCAGTTCTAGTTACGTTACAATGCACCCTCCACCCCCAACCCCTCCCCTTTTGAGATACTAGTTTCTCTCTTTGCGTTCATTTTTAGACTTCCCCCCGCGAGTTAGGGGGAAGAATTTACCCGATGCTCCCCAGCATGTCGTAAGAGGCGACTAACGGATTCTGTTTCTCCTTTTACCCTTGTTAAGTGTTTCTTGTATAGAATATAGTCAATGTTTGTAAAGATTTTAGTCAAGCAGTATGTAAGAAATGTTAAGTCCTTTGCACTGGAAACTTGCATTCTCCCAGTAAGGTCATATATTGTACTACGTTGCAAGCCCCTGGAGCAATTTTTTGATTAGTGCTTTTGTGAACAAGAAACAATTAACAAGTGGCTCTATCCCATCTCCCCCCTTTCCCCGTCGCGATATAACCTTGAACGGTTGAAAACGACGTTAAACACCAAATAAAGAAAGAAAGAAAGACTTCCTCCCTTGTAAGGCCTGCTTTTCTCAGATTTGTGTGGCTGTTAAAGGGGGAGTTCTCCTCCACTGTTGTATTTGGCTGTGACAGAAAGGAATCACTTGCATACAGATACAGATCTTTGTGAAGAAAGAAGTGCTACTTTTGGAATGGTAACAAGTCGCGTAAGGCGAAAATACAATATTTAGTCAAGTAGCTGTCGAACTCACAGAATGAAACTGAACGCAATGCCATTTTTCAGCGAGACCGTATACTCGTAGCATCGTCAGTCCACCGCTCATGGCAAAGGCAGTGAAATTGACAAGAAGAGCGGAGTAGTAGTTGCGCTAAGAAGGATAGCACGCTTTTCTGTACCTCTCTTTGTTTTAACTTTCTGAGCGTGTTTTTAATCCAAACATATATCTATATGTTTTTGGAATCAGGAACCGACAAGGAATAAGATGAAAGTGTTTTTAAATTGATTTGGACAATTTAATTTTGATAATAATTTTTATATATTTAATTTTCAGAGCTTGTTTTTAATCCGAATATAACATATTTATATGTTTTTGGAATCAGCAAATGATGGAGAATAAGATAAACGTAAATTTGGATCGTTTTATAAATTTTTATTTTTTTTTTACAATTTTCCGATTTTTAATGACCAAAGTCATTAATTAATTTTTAAGCCACCAAGCTGAAATGCAATACCGAAGTCCGGGCTTCGTCGAAGATTACTTGACCAAAATTTCAACCAATTTGGTTGAAAAATGAGGGCGTGACAGTGCCGCCTCAACTTTCATGAAAAGCCGGATATGACGTCATCAAAGACATTTATCAAAAAAATGAAAAAAACGTTTGGGGATTTCATACCCAGGAACTCTCATGTCAAATTTCATAAAGATCGGTCCAGTAGTTTAGTCTGAATCGCTCTACACACACACAGACACACAGACACACGCACATACACCACGACCCTCGTTTCGATTCCCCCTCGATGTTAAAATATTTAGTCAAAACTTGACTAAATATAAAAAGGAGTGTTGCTGTGTGCAATGCAGTAACTTGAGTAAGGTCTTTTTAAGTTAGTTACGGAAAAGGGAGCCAAAAGAGGAACAGAGAGAGGAAGATCCCTTGAGTGTATGTGTGTGCGTGAGCGAGCGGGCGTGCTGCGTCTGTTTCAGTGAGTGATTTCTCAGAAAGTCTTGATGTTTTTAGTGCTATTGTGAACTTTTAGTGAATTATATGTATTTTATGTTTTAAACCAACTGAAACTCACACTGCAAGGCCATTTTCCTTGTTTTTGTAAGGACATTAAAATCCAAGAGTCTTGTTTTGTTTTGTGCAGGAGCCCAAGCGAGAAGACGAAGCAGAGAAGAATGTTAAAGTAGAGGAAAAGAAGGAGCGCAAGAAGACCATAAAGCCAGACCCAGACATTCCCGCTGTGCAGATATACATGTCTCCAGGTGACGCAGTAGTTTGTTTTATAGCATAGCTTATTACCTGTCGTGAAAGGACCCAAAGAAGCACTTTTGTCGGGACCGTAAAATAACAAAAAAAACCTTTCCTGACATCTAAACTGCTTCCTATGTCATTACTAATGATCAGTAAAACATATTCCAACTGTATCCACCTTGGTTTTATTTGGGTGCGTCTCCCCGGACACGATTTTTGGCTGACGTAAGTGTAGCCTGTGCGATCGTAACTTTGTCTGTCTGTGCGTGCGTGCGTATGTGCGTGCGTGTGTATGTCTGTGGTAGAAACATTTGAAGACGTCACATTACATTGACGTCACATTATGACGTAAGAGGGTTAGACGTCACGCAAAGGAAGTACTGAAAGTCTCGGTCATTATTATTTTGAGCGGGCCGAGACTAGTTGGCAGTCGTGTCCCTGTAAGTAGGCTACATGCAGACAGACAGATCTAGATCTAGTGTCTCGCTTTCTTGCACAGTTTCACCTATGCTCTTTCTGTGTGTGTGTGTGTGTATGTGTGACGGAGTGATTGAGTTTGTGTTACTGTTTGTCGATTTCTTACGTGAGCCTTGATGGCTTCGCCTCTTGTTAACTTTTTGTATGAGATTGAGAGTTTTAGGCCAAAAAAAAAAATAGGTCTGTTTACGGTAACCCGACCGACCCTAGTTTTTTCGCGCGACCCTAGACTTTTTTTGGGCATTTGGGGAAGAAGAAAAAAATCTTGTTTTTTTGGCAAAATAACGTAAAAATATGGTTTTTTGGGGGAAAAAACCAAAAAACAATCCCGACCTACCGACCCTATTTTTTGGGCCTATGTTACCGTAAACAGACCTTTTTGTTTTGTTGGCCTTAACAAGATTTATTCATTTAATGTACCGACTGTAAAAGAATTAGAGTTTTAACTCAAGGAACATTCTACCTTAGTTGCATACGTGTCATTTTGTGGCAGGAACACTTCTGTTACATTTATACATGCAAACGTCTCTCTTGGGGGGGGGGGGGGGGGGGGGAGGGTGTACATTGCAGATACCACCAAATACTTTTAAGCAGAAAGGAGGACCAGTGAATATGTACTTATGAAGTAACATGCTTTATATTCACACACCCTCTTCTCTCTTTTCTGTATTGGGCTGTGTTACAGTATGCTCACTTAGCATTCTTTGGTTTGAAAAATAAACCTGCATCGAGCACGAAAGACACGTACAGTTTCCATTTCTTCCCTGTTTCTTGCAGAGCGCAAGTCTATGCGTAGATCCACAGCCCTCAAGTCCAAACAAACCCAATCACGACAGAAACGGCGGGAGGAGCAGGCCAAGGTTATTGCTGACATAGCGGACAAGAAGAACGTCAATGTGGAAGACGTTCGCCGACTGACACAAGAGGAGTTACTGGTAGAGGCTAAGCTCACCGAACAGATCAACCTTAAGAGTCTTGGTGAGTACTGTTATTGCTGCTGTTGGAATGTCTTTGAGTTGTCCGTTCTCAGTGAGAGAGAAGAAAAAAAACACCATGCAAATGAAGGGAGGGAAGTGTAGTGAGCAGAATACAAGACTGAAGAAGAATTATGCCAAACCAATCCCATGATATGTAAAAGAAGCTATTTGCAGATAGAAAACACTTGCATATTTTGAATACATTTCCTTCCAAATTGTGTCAAAAATCTCAAAATGCTCTAATTTTCCAGGGGGCTTTCACCCCAGTCGGGGTTCTGCCCCTTGACCCCGCTGGGGTCCAGGCATCCCCTTGCACCCACAGCATTTATTTTCTAAATTCCCAACTTTTGCTCCTAACAATGTGAATTTCCTTTCCTCTTAAACAGAGAACTACCAGAAGTTAGAGCTGGAGAGGAAGCGAACGCGAGTACAGAAGCAGGTGTACCGTGGCCCCATCATCCGCTACCACTCTGTCACCATGCCTGTGCTCAATGAAGACCTCTGTCTCGACCCAGAAATCAGCGTCGATGAAGATGGGTAAGGATTCGTTTAATTACTTGAAAAGATGGTTTCTTTTGTGTTCTGCATTTCCAGAAGCTTGGAAAATGAAGAAGGATTCATTTAAATACTGGAAAAGATGGATTTTTGTTTGTTTTGCATTTGAAGGAGCTTGGCAGGTACATGTACTACATGTGCTTCGCTTGTCTTGTCCATTTGTTTTGGGAGATTTGGAGAGAAGCATGGGGCTGTTATTGCAAATGACATTATTTTTAGAAATACTTGAAGGTATGCTGCAGTTTCCGAAGCCTCAGGCTTTGGTGTCAACTTTGTTTACTATTCGTCAAATACCTTCTTTACCGGTACACCTGCCTAACACATTATTTTGTTGTTTCATACAGGGATGCCCAGCTGGAGGCAGCTCAACAACCAGCCCCAGCTTCCTCTGACGTCTGCTCCAGGACTTTCATCACTTTCACCGACCACAATGTTTACAACGCCATCTTCCCACAGACCAAATGCAAACCTCCGCAGAGGCAGGCATGTCCTGTCACGCGACTGCCGGCTAAATATATTGATCCCATCACCCAGACGCCCTACGCCAGCCTGCAAGCGTTCCGTTTCATTCGTGACGCGTATGTCAAACAGCTGGGACAGCAGGGCGAGGGGAACCGATCATCACCCACCCCTGCGAAGAAAAAAGATAAAGTGCAGCCTGCTGTGGCTGCTGCTGAATGATTGAACAATGGATATGGACAGTTTGGGAGTACATGTGCCTATGGTTTATTGTTCTTGATCAAGTTCAACCTTGACTGCTTCACCCACCCCTGCGTCCTAGCCGAGAAAAGAAAAAGTGCAGGCTGCTGCTGAATGCTTGAGTGATGGATGTGGACAGTTTGGGAGTACATGTGGTTTATTGTGCTTGGTGACTGCTTCACCCACACCTTCTGCTGCTGTTACACAAGAGAAAAGATACAGTGCAGCCTACTGTTGCTGTTGCTGAATGATTGAACCATGGATCTGGATATTTTTGGATTGTGCCTGAAGATTAGTATGCTTGGTGAAGATTGTGCAAGAATGATATTGTTTTTGGGTGTGCGTGTTGTTTTCCAGTTTAATTGAAGCAACGGAGTAAGTGGGACATGCTTGGTCAAGTTCAACCATGACTGCTTAACCCACACCTTCTGCTGCCGTGTTCCACAAGAGAAAAGACTATGCATCCAACTGTCTCTGCTGCTGAATGATTGATAGATGCATGCAGAGATTTTGTTGGATTGTGCCTGAGGATTATTGTGCTTGGTGAAGATTGTGCGAGAATGATATTGTTTTTGGGTGTGCGTGTTGTGGTTTCCAGTTTAATTGAAGCAACGGAGTAAGTGGGACATGTGGACAAGCTTGTCTTCTCAGATGCAACCATATATGGTGTGTGTGTGAGAGAGGGGGAGTGTGTGTATGTTGAGAATTTACTTCCTTTGTGAGAGAAAACCGTGAAGTCCAACTTCCAAAGTTTACAATAACATTTTCTAAAATCAGAAAAGGTTTCTGTCAGTTCCTTGAATGGATTGCATTCCAGAGGGTAATCACACACAGGCACATACCCTAAACCATTTTTAGCTTGTTACTTACCATCTATCATGTAAGGCCAAAAGAAAAAAAATAGTCTGTTTACGGTAACCCGACCGACCCTATTTTTTTCGCGCGACCCTGGACTTTTTTGGGGCATTTGGGGGAAAAAAAATCTTTTTTTTGTGCAAAATAACGTAAAAATATGGTTTTTTGGAAGAAAGAAAAATCCCAACCTACCGACCCTATTTTTTTTGCCTATGTTACCGTAAACAGACTTTTTTTTTTGTGCCTAAGAGAGCACTCACACACACAGACACAGATTCATACATGAATCCACAAAGCCAAAGTAGTTCTGTCATACAGATTTATTTTATGTTATTGTATTGCACTATTCATAACAGAGCACATGTCAGCTTGCTATGTTTTTTCAACAGATCTTGCTGATAAAAGAATGAAGCAACATAATCAAATTTTATTTGAAAACATTTGCTGATTAAGTACAGCAGCAGGCTTATTTCATCATTCCTTACCAGAGACTTTAGCTGCGAAGCAAGCAACAGCTAGGCACTGTGACCTTCTGAAGACATCTAACATAACAAGAACATAACAACAACCCGAGAGAAAGTATGTGATCTTCACATAGAACAGGTTTAGTTCTTGTAGTCTTGGTGAAACTGCTTAGTTTTACAGGCCACAGAAATGTTCCTATCCTAAATGCCTACCCTCTGTGTAATAACGCATTCAGGTTTACAACCTAGTTTAGTGTAAACCATACCAGAGCGCCCTTACAGAATAGCACTAAATGCACAACCTAGTTTAGTGTAAACCATACCAGAGCGTCCTTACAGAATAGTGCTAAATGCACAACCTAGTTTAGTGTAAACCATACCAGAGCGTCCTTACAGAATAGCACTGAATGCAGACTTCTTTTTTGTTGATGCATTAAAACGATACAAATATTTGATTTCTACACGGATGGTACCAGCATAAAAATTATGCTTTCTTACTCTCCCTCATAAGAAACATATGTACACAAAGAACACAATCATATTAAGTACAAATCAACTACAACCTGTATTTCCTTAAACACATCAACAGATATATGTACAATGTTTTATAGGAGTACGACTATATGATAATAAAAAAAGTTGTGCGTTCTTTGATCTCCTGCAACTATATTTTAAAAGGCTTTTTGAAGGACAGAGTGGGTACACACACGCCACAACCAAACAAGCTTCATCAGATCTCACTGTATAGAAGTAGCTTTGCACAATGTGTTTTTTTTTAATTCTAGAGCAAACCATGTTCCCTACAGCTACAGCAAGCAAAGTACAATGTAACATCAATGAGTATAAGAACAAGTATATATATATAATCATTTGATTGTAAACTAATCTACTATCAACAGAGTCAAGTTTTGGGAGGTAGAAGGTGAAATAACAGAAACACTTGTGCTGTCAAACCACGGCTCAGTTGGTATTGCAACACTGACCGACAACTGACATTTCCTGCTACATAAGCAGGTGCTTGGTTTTGATCATTATAATCTGTCACTGTGCATACAATTTGGGCAAAATGTATGAGTCGTCCTATAATTTTTCTAACTTTTTGAAAAAGGTTCTTGAATTGATGACAAATCCGGTCCATGTGAGTTAACACGAGCTTGGTTGAGACGTTGTGTTGGTCATGAATCCATCATGGGGTCATTAACATGACAGAATTTCTGACGCGCCTGTCAAGAACGAAATAGACTGATTCAATGACTTTGTTAATGACCCTCTGATTTGATGATGATCTGACTAAAATAATTGTTGTTGTGCTTACACTGACCATAATCCCTGAACAAGTCAGATGAGCCTGTGACTGGCTATAAGTAATATTCAAGTCACTTACAATGTTAAACTTAATAAGGTAGTACTGTTACACATGAGATCAATTTCACTTCTTTGGCAGTGACTACAGCTGTGCACTGGTCTTTCAATGCAATGCACTTTTTACATTTAGTCAAGTTTTGACTAAATGTTTTAACATAGAGGGGGGAATCGAGACGAGGGTCGTGGTGTGTGTGTGTGTGTCTGTGTGTGTGTGTAGAGCGATTCAGACTAAACTACTGGGCCGATCTTTATGAAATTTGACATGAGAGTTCCTGGGTATGATATCCCAGGACGTTTTTTGTTTTTTTCGATAAATACCTTTGATGACGTCATATCCGGCTTTTTGTAAAAGTTGAGGCGGCACTGTCACACCCTCATTTTTCAATTAAATTGATTGAAATTTTGGCAAATCAATCTTCGACGAAGGCCGGGGTTTGGTATTGCATTTCAGCTTGGTGGCTTAAAAACTAATGAGTGAGTTTGGTCATTAAAAATCGGAAACTTGTAATTAAAATTATTTTTTTATTAAACGATCCAAAAACAATTTCATCTTATTCTTCGTCATTTTCTGATTCCAAAAACATATACATATGTTATATTTGGATTAAAAACAATCTCTGAAAATTAAAAATATAAAAATTATGATCAAAATTAAATTTCCGAAATCGATTCAAAAACTATTTCATCTTATTCCTTGTCGGTTCCTGATTCCAAAAACATATAGATATGATATGTTTGGATTAAAAACACGCTCAGAAAGTTAAAATGAAGAGAGGTACAGTAAAGCGTGCTATGAAGCACAGCGCAACCGCTGCCGCGCCAAACAGGCTCGTCACTTTCACTGCCTTTTGCACTAGCGGCGGACTACGTTCAGTTTCATTCTGTGAGTTCCACAGCTTGACTAAATGTAGTAATTTCGCCTTACGCGACTTGTTTCATTTTCCATTTATTCTTTCAGCTGTCCAATTTCTTTCTCGCTTTTTTCCTCTTTTTAAAAAATAATAATACATCTGCCAATCATTTCACCAAAGCCAAAGGGCCGATTTCTTGATGGAGAGGCGGCAGAAGCAAGTTACACAACACATCATTATGCTTTTGATTCAGTGGTTAACTTTTGACACGTTAAAAAACCAGCACACATTTCCTTCCGTAAAAACATGGCTGTGCATGAAAAGTATGCCATTTAGCGCAATGGCTACTCATAAACATCCTGCAAGCTGTGCATACAGAGTACAGTGGAACACCCCTTTTAACACCAACAAATTTGAGAAAATCAGGTCTTAAAAAGGAGGGAGTCTTAAAAGGGGTGTGAATTTACAAATGTTATGAACAGAGAGTCTGAGAAAACAGGGTTTTAAAAGGGAGGGAGTTTTAAATTGGGGGGTCTTAAAAGGGGGGTTCCACCGTATGCCATTTGTCACAGAGGAGGCATAGGTGAGGCTGTTCACATCATAATTATGAAGTGTTCCTTTTGATCAGAATAACCCCATGAATGACAAAAACACCTTTAAACAACAAATCTTATCCCACAAAAGCATGAAGCTGTTCACTTCATACAAAGTTGACCATATCATCCATACCTTAAAATAATAACAATAATACAACTAAAACAAATAAAAACAAGACCACAGATTTTCTTCCCCCAAAAGCATGAAGCTGTTCACTTCATACAAAGTACGCTGCCAGCTGAGACATCTTGTCCTTGGGTTTGCCACGCCCCCTCCCCCGTCCACCTCGGCCCCTCCCCCTTCCGCCTCGGCCCCGCCCACCACTCCCACCCCGCCCCCTCTGGGGTAGGCGGTTGATGGCGTGGTGTTTCTCCATGAGGGGTTTGAACACAGGGTCACAGAAACAGCATCCAGTATGCTCCTCTTTCCCATCCTGTAGAGGGTTCTTGCCAGGCTGAAACAGAAGTGATGGCAGAGATAAGACAAATGTGACAGTCTTCAGGATTAGCCCTGTGGAAGCATTGAAAGAAGAGAACATTTTGAGATGCATTCAGTGTGATAAAGAACCTCACACAGAGCTGATTCAGGATATTACCAAAATTGTTGCTGAACGGACAAACAGACTGACTGACTGAACCTGGTGTAACAAATGTGTAGTGTTCTTCTACTGCCCCATGTTCATGTTGAGTTAGTTGTTTACTTTTTGCCGGGCAGGACAGGCTCGTCAACCCTGGAAGGCAGCTGTCCTAGGAGAAGATCACTCCAAAATTAAAACGAGGGCAGAGGAGGCTCACTATCCCTGCAAGGAAACTCCTCTAGGAGAAGGACCACTCCAAATTTAAACCCACGTAGTCCCCCGAAGACGGAAGACATCGGCCATTAGGCGGGGAGCAGACCGGATGTCTACGCTTACTACGACAAATGACCGTCGAACGCAGAAGAAGAAGAAGTTGTTTACTTTAATATCTTTGAAGGTGTGAATGTTTGCAATTCAACCATAATAACACTTTTTTCTTTCAATCTTTTGTTTCTCTTCCAGTCCCAGTCCTCTAACCCTTTAATCATCACTGTCTCACAACTTTCGCAGATTGTCCAGATTTTAACCATTATTATCTTTCATCCCTCCTTACCTTAAATTCCACTTCCAGCACACTGGCCCCGCACTCATCACAACTCTCCTCCTTCACTGCAACCTTCAGGGCGTTGTCGAAGAAGTGGATCACCACGTTGCACCTAGAACACAAACATGGAAACCAAATTGTCAAATCTTTGGCCCTTCGCTAATGACATACCTCTCCTTGAACATGTTGCTCTAGACAATGGATTTCTTTATTTAAACATCTTTCAGTTTCTCATTGTGCATGTGAAACTATACAAATAATGTAGTTGGAAACAAATCAGAGAGCATGCAGTAGACCAAATACTGGAGTCAATATAACACTTACCTCGACAGTACTATTCTTGCACATTATCTATTATAGGCCGAAAAAATTGGACAAAACGCTGCGTGGGTACAATTATCTCCCATAACCATGCGCCACCGTGGATCCCAAGCACTGTCTGAGTGCTTCCCCCTTACAGGATGTAGGTGGCGCGTCCTCTTTCTTTTTTCGCGCGTGACAGTAGGCTGTGTTTCTGCTGCGCTCCCGGATTATTTTGGATTCTAGAGTCTTCTTTTCTGTGTGGATTACCACCTGTTGGATTTTTGTGTGTTATTCCACTTCTGGCTTGAGGCTACGTTGTTTTTCTTCCAACTTGTGCCTCCGTTGTTGTGTGGCGGACTCGGCGTGCCTACCGTCCTACTTCGTGGTGACCGGTCGTCTGCTTCTCGTTTCGCCTCATTCACTTGAGTATTGACCTAATTTTCTTTGAATTTTGTTAATTCTCGATTTTTTAAGGGTACGTACAGGGCGAGGTAGGATGTCTCGTCTTGTTTTGGGCTCTGGTTCTACGGAACCAGAGTCTGCCGGGGGCAACCCTTCTCCGGGCGCACAGCGTCATGTTTTGCGCACGGACAGGGGGACCTTTCGGCGCTCCGACTCTCCCTCCCCAAACGCTTTGCGTTTGCGGCGAGGGAGGGCGGAGAAAGCCTGTTTGAGCAAGCTCAATGCGAGCTTGCTCAAACAGGCTGGGCTTGAACCTGGGACTTCGGGCGGGGCTGCGCCGTCGAAGGTTCGGGGAAGGTCGAGGGGAAAGAAAAAGCGTCTTTCTCCTTCTCCTTCCGTGGAACACGCTTCCCCCCCTTCGACGCCGTTGTCCGGCCCTCAGTCTCAGGCTTCAGCTCCTCCCGGTTTCAAGCCTGGGGGGAAGGTTTCCTTCTCCTCCCTGGCTCGAATCCGGGGGCGGGTCGATTCCCAACCCTCTTTGGGGGTTGGTGAATCTGATCTAGGGGCTACGGGAGAGACTCAGGTTTCGACTTCTTTCTTTTCCGGTGCCTCTCCTGTGCCCTCCTCGGTTTCCACCGCTGTGGAAGCCAGGAGGGACACGGGTCCTCCTCTGAACTCCCTCGCTGGGTCGTCTACTGCTGTTTCGACAGTAGTCTCGGACTCATGGGGGGGGAGATCGGAGGAGATGACGGGGTCTATGAATTCCCTCCCCGCTGGGGTTGGGATGCGAATTGACCCCGTTCAGGGCGGTCCTGTGGGGGCAGGGGTTTCAGGCATCGTGCCTACGACCACTGCTACTACGGTTCCCTCTGACGTCCGTGTGACTGGTGGCTGTCCCTCTATGAAACGCTCCGGCCGACTAGTTACTGGACGTGGAGGTGTTCGACAGAACGTGGTACTTCTGTCGAATGGTCAGGGCGACGGGAACATTGTTTCTGTTGCTCAAACCGACACCTCCGACCGGACCGTCTTGACCCCACGCCATTCCTTAGCGTCTGGTGTTCGGGTGACGGATGGTCCGGACCAAGGGTCCGGAACGGTCCAGGCTTACGGGTCGGGATCGAACCGGACCCACGGGTCCCGACTGGACTTGACCTCCGGGTTTGGTCCGGACGGGACCCATGGTACGGGACCGTACCGGACCTTACCGGACCTACCTCTGTTGGTCCGGGTGGTCTGGCACCGAACCGGAACACACCGGACCACCGGACCTACGGGTCCGGATGGTACGGTACGGGACCAGTGGTCCGGTCGGGACCGGACCACCCGACCACCTCTGTTGGTCCGGGTGGTCTGGCACCGAACCGGAACACACCGGACCACCGGACCTACGGGTCCGGATGGTACGGTGTTTCCACGTCCGGACCGAACCACCCGAACACTTTTGTGGGTACGGATGGTTCTGTGCCGAACGGGACCTCCGGATGGTACGGGACCGGACCGGACCACCGGACCGGACCGGACCACCGGAACACCGGACCACTCGACCGGACCGGACCGGACCACCGGAACACCGGACCACCCGACCGGACCGGATCGGCACCCCCGACCGGACCGGACCATTTCTTTTCTGATCAGACCCGATGGGTCCCTGTTCAGTCTATAAATGGCGGGGGTTCGTTGGCTGGACTGACCCAACAGTCGCAGGGTTTTTGTTGTTCTCTCCCTTCGGCTGCTGGAGACGTTTCGTCTTTGGGGCAGGGGTCTTCGCGGCCTCTTGCTTCAGTGGGCGTTTCGTCACAGTCTACTTCATCACTTTCGGCTCCTCCCCCTCAAGCTTCCTACACTCCTGCTGTTGAGGAGTTGTCGGGAAGTGAAGAGGAGAGTGAGTCAGAGGACGATGGGGAGGAGGATCAGGGTCGCCCTGAGGTTAACACTGATCCTCTACCCTTGCCGGTTTCTGATGGAACTTCCGAAGCTATGCTTCGTACTTTCCAACAGTACATGACAGACATCACGCGGCGTCTTGACGCCACGGATGCCTCTCTTAAGCGTCTGTCGTCTAGTGTTCCCAACCCTTCGGTTGACACACAGGACGTGGAGTCTGAGGACGAGAGGCAGGAGGCTCTCCCTCGCACAGCTAGAAGGACGTTTGAACAGTTTCAGGACGTCCTTCCCTCCGACGCCCTCTCGTCCTTGGAGTCCGCTTCGGCCCGGGCGCGGGAGGCACACGCCGCGTCTGCCGGCGGCTCGTTTTATGAACGATCCGGCCGCCAGCAATTCGCGTTCCACCCTAGTCTTAGTGCCACGGTGGAAGCGGCAGCACATCGCCTGAGGAGTACAGATTCACGTGCGAACGCGACCTATGTTCCTCGGGAGGACGCGGATTCAGTGCCGTGCTTTCCTTCGGGAGGCGCACCTCCACTGTTTCCTCGTGTCCAATCTGTTTCGTCCCTCCCTTTTCCCTTTGACTCTCGAACTCTCCCTTTCCAGACTTCGAGTGTTCAGGGTGGGGCTGACGGTGATGTGTTCGTTGGGGAGGTGCCTTCGGTCAAGAAGGTGGAACTGAGCTCTGCTTCGTTCCACAATCTTGAGGCCACCGTTTCTTCCATTGTCGAGGCCCAATCACAGGCCTTGACATGGATGAGCACGCTGTCCACACTGTTGGACCCTCCCGATCGGGCAGAGTCCGATTCCACTCGGGTCCTTGACACGGTTCGAGTGGATCGGGCTTTGCATGCCGTGCGATCGTGCGTGACGACTGCGGCAGAATTGGCCATTGGAACACGGGTCCACTTGTTGGCCCTGTTCCGTGATCATTTTCTGGCTACTTCTTTAGTGCCTCCGGATATGAGGAAGAGTCTGAGGAACACGTTTCCTCAGCCTTCTTCCCTTTTTCATCCGGGCACTGTCCGTTCTGTGGTGGAGTCCACACGCCAGAGGAACACTGATTCTCTGATGGTTGGCCTCGCTGCTTCGGCGACGTCGGCGGGGAGTAAGAGAAGTGCTACAGTCACCTCCAGCTCCCAGCCTCAGAAGAAGAAGAAGAAGAAGCCAGTTTCACTGCCTCCTTCTTCCTCCTCTCAGGCGCCTGTCGCGTTCCCCCCTGCGGCCCCGGCTTCTCGTGCTCCCAAGCGTAAGAAGAAGGGTGCTCAGACAGGTAAGGGTAAGCAGCACCACCAGGGGGGTGGTCGCAAGCCTGCGCCTGCCCGCCAGCAGAATTTTCAGTGAGTCCCGGCCCTACGTTGACGCCCCCTCAAGTTGCCCCTCTTTCGTCCGTCGGTTCCCTTTTTCGGGCCCGCGACATGTGGGGCAGACTGGTCTCCAACCAGTTTATCTTGAGGGTGGTGGGGTCGGGGTTTTCTCTACCGCTGTCGTCACAACCTCCATTGTCCGCTCTACCTTTGACGTTCCCCCCTCCTCGAGACCCTGCCAGATGGCAGGCTCTTCAAGACGAGGTGAACTCGTTGGTCGAGAAGAAGGCTGTCTACCCCCTTTCTCAGCCTTCTCCGGGGTTCTACTCCCGCCTGTTCACCGTCCCCAAAAAGGACGGCAGGTTCAGGCCGGTGTTGGACCTCTCCACCTTGAACTTGTACCTTCGCAGGTGCAAGTTCAAGATGGAAACCCCTTCGTCGGTCCGGTTGGCCATCCGGCCAAACGATTGGGCCACGTCTGTGGACCTCCAGGATGCTTACTTCCACATCCTGGTGGCCCCGGGGTACCGACATCTGCTCCGGTTTGTTTGGGAGGGCACAGTGTTCGAGTTTCGGGCCCTCCCATTCGGCCTGTCCTTGGCCCCGCTGATTTTTACAAAGGTGGTCAAGGAGCTGGCGGCGTTGGTCAGAGCTCAGGGTGTGCGTCTGCGTCAATATTTGGACGATTGGCTCACCCTGGCCCAGTCTCGCGATCAATGCCTCCAACACACCCGGCAGGTCCTGGAACGGACCCATGCTTTGGGGTTCCAGATACAGTGGCACAAGTCAGACCTCGTGCCAGCCCAGCAGTTTTGCTACTTGGGGATGGCGTTCGACACAGTGCTTTACACTGTGTCTCCCTCCCCGGACAGAATCCTCTCCCTGAGGCGAAAGATCCTCTCCATTCAGGCTTGCCGCGCTGTTCCTCACAGGCGGCTGGCGGAACTGTTGGGTTCCATGGAGTCTGTCGCTCTGCTGCTGCCCCTTGCAAGGCTACACAAACGTCCCCTGCAACGGGCAGTAGCAGATCGGACTTCCAGGCCTCTCGATTACACCGAGTTGGTCCAGATCGGGCCTTGGTTTCACGAGGCTGTAGTCCAATGGCTGGACCCGATCTGGCTCAACTCTGCGGTGCCTATCCAACCGAGACGGCCGTCTCTCTTCCTGTACACCGACGCTTCTACGCGGGGTTGGGGGGCCCACCTGGACCTGCACGAGGCCCAGGGGGTCTGGACCCAGGAGGAGTCCCTCCTACACATCAACTTTCTAGAGTTGGAGGCGGCTCGTCGGGCTCTGCTGGAGTTTCGCCTCCTGATTCGGGATCAGGATGTGTTGGTCCACGGGGACAACACCACATGCCTAGCTTACCTTCGCCACCAGGGGGGCACCAATTCTCGGTCCCTCTCCCTGTTAGCGGAGGAGATTCTGCTCTGGTGCCAGACCAATCAGGTCCGGATGTCAGTCCAATTCGTTCCGGGGAAACTGAACGCCCTGGCCGACATTCTCAGTCGGGGCGATCAGGTTCTCCCCACAGAATGGACCATCGCTCACAACGTTCTACGGCGTCTGTGGGCAAGGTGGGACCGTCCTCTGATCGATCTGTTCGCAACTCGATTCAGCGCTCGGCTTCCCAGGTACGTCAGCCCCTTTCGAGACACGAATGCGTTCCACGTGGACGCATTCACTCTCTCGTGGAGGCTCCTCGATGCTTACGCCTATCCCCCGACATCTCTGATTCCGAGGGTACTGGCAAAGTATCTGCAGGAACGGCCAAGACTGATTTTGGTCGCGCCTTACTGGCCAACAGCTCCGTGGTTTCCAGATCTTCGCGGTCTCACCCACGTAGACCCTCTACCTCTGAATCTGGACGGGGGAAGTCTGCTCCAGCCTCGATCAGGCCTCCCTCATCCACGTCCAGAGAGTCTGTGCTTGACCGCATGGCTCTTGTGCGCTCCAAACTGCTTGCACTAGGATTGCACAAGAGTTCAGTAGAGTTTTCCTTGAACGCTAAGAGGCGATCAACTAATCAGCTCTATGACTTACGCTGGAGAGCTTGGGCCTCCTTCGCCTTGTCCAAGGGGATAAAGCCGCTTTATCCCTCAACACAGGACTTGGCCAACTTCCTGGTGGAAGTGTATCAAAAGAAGAGTCTTTCTTCTAAGACTCTTCTTGGATACAAATCTGCCATCACTTCCACGATTGCGGCTGCTACTGGTCGCAGACCTGAACACTTGATCAGTTCCTCCCTCATTGCTAATGTCCTTTCGGGTATTAGCAATGCAGCGGTGTCTAAACCTCGGGTTTCATTTCCCAAGTGGGATGTCTTCCTGGTTCTCAAACTCCTGCGTAGCAAGGAGTTTGAACCCCTGGCAGGCATTAGTATCAAGTTCCTGACTTTTAAGACTGTGTTCCTCATCGCTTTAGCCACTTGCCGTAGACTCAGTGGTATTCAAGCTTTGAGTGGCCTGGAATTTGACATTGAGTTCACCACACATCAGGTGACGTTGGCTTTCCTACCAGACTTTCGAGCCAAGAATCAGAATGCCTCGGAGTTGTCCAAACCAGTAGTCATTCAAGCCTTGGCTCCCACTCTTGAACATGATGACCCTGATCGCTTCCTCTGCCCAGTACGTGCCCTTAGAGTGTACCTGGATAGAACACGTAGCTTTCGGTCTTCTAAGCGGTCACTGTTTGTCTCGCTTAATCCGAAGTACCAATCGGATATTTCTAGACAAACTTTAGCTCGTTGGCTGACCTTGCTTATCAAACAGGCTTATGTTCATGCTCAAGTGGATGTGGTCCCTGACATCAGGGCACACGAGATTCGGGCTATCGGCTCCTCGTTGGCGCACGTGCGGGGTGCCTCGCTCCAAAGCATAATGGCGGTCGCGTTCTGGAAGACTCCAGCCACGTTTATTAACCACTATATGCGAGACTTTTCCAGTCTCAGGCTTGACCAGTCGTATGGCATTGCCAAAGCAGTGGTTGCCAGCATGGTCACGTCAGTCTAAGGTATTTTTCTTGGGTATATTTTCTTTTACAGTAGTACTGTTCGAAAATTGCCTGGGTATCTTAATCCTTGGATTTAAGTGATTTTGATTAAGGAGTTTAATACTCTACATATCACCCTCACACCACTCTGGTATTCTGTGCAAGAATAGTACTGTCGAGGTAAGTGTTATATTGACTGTAAGGCTTCTTTTTAAGCCTACTGTCTATATGATACTTACCGAGACAGTACTATTAGAGTTTCCCTCCCGCCTCCCCTCTTGATATGTTATGGGCTTTTTGAGGGTCTGCAGCTCATAAAGAAAGAGGACGCGCCACCTACATCCTGTAAGGGGGAAGCACTCAGACAGTGCTTGGGATCCACGGTGGCGCATGGTTATGGGAGATAATTGTACCCACGCAGCGTTTTGTCCAATTTTTTCGGCCTATAATAGATAATGTGCAAGAATAGTACTGTCTCGGTAAGTATCATATAGACAGTAGGCTTAAAAAGAAGCCTTACAATCACTTTGCTCATGGAAATCAGTACATTTGATTTGCACTCTTGAGTTAAAAACCTGCTTCATGTTTCTCGTTTACTGTTGTTGTTTCAAGTTTGTGCGTGTTTTTGTTGTTGTTGCAGACTTGCATAGAGCCTTGAAATCATATATACACAA
This sequence comes from Littorina saxatilis, assembly GCF_037325665.1. Lineage (NCBI taxonomy): Eukaryota > Metazoa > Mollusca > Gastropoda > Littorinimorpha > Littorinidae > Littorina > Littorina saxatilis. The sequence continues at coordinate 37,038,798 of NC_090251.1, read as the reverse complement.
AGGAGCACAACAAAATGTGCTCTTAGACACAACATTATGAAGTGGTTGACAATACATTGTATCTTCAAATCATAATATTGAAACCAATTAAAAGACGTCAACTGTACAGCATCTGTTGAACATGAGCCATGTCTGCCTTGGACCTCTACATAATGCACCTTTCCATAGCGACCACTTATCCATAATGACCACAGTCTCTTAGGTAGTTATTATAGACATACAACTTAATAAAGTGAACCTATTTTCCTGAAACACCTATCACTCCCCCGCCCTGAAGAACAAGCACTCGACTCACTTATTACAGCACATCCTCCACTTTGGCGCAGATGTCGGGTCCAGGACCAGGATGCCCCTCTCACACTCCACGCACTCAGAGACTCCGTTCTGGGAGAAGGCGTGCGGGCAGGTGGGGTGGGAACACTCGTTGCATCCCATCCCCTTCCGCATATCCTTGAACGGCGGGTTGTTGTAGCAGTAAGGGCACAGGGGATAGCTCTGGAAAATGGAGAATACGATGAGTGTGATCTATGCTTCAATTTCGTGTGTGGTACAGTGGAACCTACCTCTTGATATCAACCACCTACCCACAGTAACCACCCAAAATGATTCCAGAAAGATGTTTTTTTTTATTATATAGTTCACCTTTTCATAGCCACCACCTGTCTATGAAGACCACTTTTGGTTAGTCCCTTGACGGGCGCAGTGGCGTGGTGGTAAGACGTCGGCCTCCTAATCGGGAGGTCGTGAGTTCGAATCCCGGTCGCTGCCGCCTGGTGGGTTAAGAGTGGAGATTTTTCCGATCTCCCAGGTCAACTTATGTGCAGACCTGCTAGTGTCTTAACCCCCTTCGTGTGTACACACAAGCACAAGACCAAGTGCGCACGGAAAAGATCCTGTAATCCATGTCGGAGTTCGGTGGGTTATGGAAACACGGAAATACCCAGCATGCCTACTCAACGAAAGCGGAGTGAAGCTGACTATGCTCTCAGAGTATAGTGTGGGGAACCCAAATGGGAAAACGAGCTCACACGTCACCAGAAAATTCTGGAACGCTGAAGAAGAAGAAGAAGGTCTGTCCCTTGTGTGGTCCTTCTCGACAGGTTCTACTGTACATTTTTTGTCTTTGGGGGAAGCGCCACTGAAACAATACACTGAAATCTATCTCAGCTGTTTTACTCCCAAGGCATGGGAAGTAACTCAGTCAATTTCAAACTTTAAAATACTTTAGCAAAGTAACTACAGCGAGTTTTCCAAACTTATAGATGCTCAACCTTGGCAGGAATCCAGTAGAAATGGAAACAGATATGCATCATAGGTAGCATTGTGAATAGTGGGCTTCTTCTTCTTCTGCGTTCGTGGGCTGAAACTCCCACGTACACCGTGTTTTTTGCACGAGTGGAATTTTACGTGTATGACCGTTTTTTACCCCGCCATTTAGGCAGCCATACGCCGTTTTCGGAGGAAGCATGCTGGGTATTTTTGTGTTTCTATAACCCACCGATTACAGGATCTTTTTCGTGCGCACTTGGTCTTGTGCTTGCGTGTACACAAGGGGGTGTTCGGACACCGAGGAGAGTCTGCACACAAAGTTGACTCTGAGAAATAAATCTCTCGCCGAACGTGGGGACGAACTCACGCTGACAGCGGCCAACTGGATACAAATCCAGCGCGCTACCGACTGAGCTACATCCCCGCCGTGAATAGTGGGCGTTTACGGGATTTCATAAGGGAGCTTGAGCAGACGATACTTGGTGCCATGGGGGTAAAAGGATTAATGCCTAGCGATACTGTGTTCCCCTGGGAATAATAATAATAATAATAATAATAACATTTATATAGCGCTAAATCAAAAACTTTCGTTAAAAAGGCTTGCTCTAAGCGCTTGACATCTAAACTAAAACGTCATTCACACTCTTTACAATGATGTACAAGAACTTCATGTCACACTCTTTCATTCAGTATAGCATCATTCACACAGTTGTTATTCAATACAGAGGCATAAGTCAAGTCAAAGTGTCTTAAGCCTAGTGCAGTACTAGTTGATAGTAAGATAGTTGTGTCCGTTTTTTATTTCAAACAGCTAGAACTTCGAATCTGTACAAATATTCAGTGTTTACAATCTGTGCCGAGTGTAAAATGTTTACACAACGGTGACACACACGCATATTGGAACCCCATTTACCCTTCTCTCTCCTATTTCACACACAAGACTACCCCCTCCTCCCACTCACCCCTCCACCCTACAAGCCTACCTTTCCTTTGGCCCCAGTGGTCCAGAGAAGCAGCTCAAACTCATCCAGAGGACACTTGAGTTCCTTGTAGAGCTTGATGTTGCCGTTCTGCGGCAGACTGTAGGTGGAGTCGCAGATAGAGCAGTGGAGACGTGCTGGCTTGGCTTCCACCAGCTTCATGAAGCGACGGCATTTCCCGCACCTGAAGCAATTAAAAGGTTGGCTCTGTGTAGTAGAATTTCACAAATAATGTGCTGTGAATATAAGTTCCCCCTTTAAAGATCTAAAAAAAATTGAAAAAATTTGATCTTCAAGAGGAGGGAGTTTTAAGATTTAGGTAAATTTACACAAGTTATGAACAGAAAATCTTGTGTCTTCAATTCGGGGTTCCAGAGTAGTTTAATGGTATCTGTGATGAAAGGACATGCTTGGGACAAGCCGAGAGTGTCCCTACATTGCAGGTGGCCTGTCATGACAGGTATAGTTTAGTCAAGAAAACAGAGGGACCACAGGAGTCCTTTATTGGGAGGTGTCCTCTCATTGGAGAGGCAACACACTGCAGGCACCACTGTAGAATGTTGCAAACAATATGCTGTTCCATTGGGTTCTAGGCTAATTGAGCCCCCCCCCCCACCCCCACCCCGACAACTGCAAGGTTTGGAGGCAGTTAGCCAGGGGACAGTTGTCAGGGGGGCAATTGTCCTCCAATGATGGGAGGCAATTGTCCAGGGGCCAGTTGTCGGGGGTCAATTGTCCAGGAGGCAATTGTCCGGGGAGCATTTAGCCTGCTACCGTTTCACTGTACCTTGAAATCGGTCTGCCAGCGTCGGCCAGAGAGGAGAAGGTGACCTCAAACAGTTCGTCCATGGCGGGGATATTCTGCACGAAGTAGCGGAACTTGAGGTGGAAGATGTCGATGGCGTGTTGCTTGACCTCGTAGAAGTTGGCCTGGCCCATCGCAATCATGTTCAGCTGCTGTTCCACCGCCGACCTCATGGTGGGGAGGACAAGGTCTGAGTCAATCTGCACAGAGGGAGAAATTACATCAAAACAAGCATAAGGACAATTAGTGTGGTAAACATACTTAGAGTTAGATCCATAAAGTGGAAAACTAGTCATCAACAATCAGAGCACCAAAGATGATCACTTTAATCAATAGATCAAAACAAGCGTATAGACAGTTAGTGTGGAAAACATACATAGAGTTAGATCTTCTTCTCCCACGTTCACTCATGTTTTCGCAAAAGTGGGTTTTTACTTGTATGACCGTTTTTATCCCGCCTATCAGGGGAAGAGTTAGATCAATAAAGTGGAAAACTAGTCAACAGCCAACAACAGCACCTAAGATGATCACTTTAGTTCTTTTACCGAAGACGTGCGATGTAAAACAATCAATTTTTACATTGAACATCCAACTGTATCAAAGGTTCACACAAAATCTCCATTGGTGTGAGACAGTCAAGCTTCGTCTGTTCAAGACCTTTTTATCCTTAGATTCTTAACTCAACACTAAACCTCTCGGCAAACACACCTTTTGATACCCATGCACCAGGACAATGCCGAGGTTTGTAGGCTGCAGCTTCCTTCCCGGGATGATACTGACGTAGTTTCGCTCGCAGATGTTGTTGATGTGGACGGGGATACTGGCGTCGGTGCCGATACCATGCTTCTCCATCAAGGTAATCAGCTCAGACTCTGACAGGTAGTCTGGGGGGCTCGTTTGTCTGTCTATCAGTTTCACCTGAAAATTAAACAAAAAAGTCTGATGTGTTCACAACTTTCCAACATAAAGAATAGTGGAATTCACTAGTCTGGGGGGCTCGTTTGTCTATCATTTTCACCTTAAAATTAAAAAAAATCTGGTGTGTTACTGACATTCCAACATTAAGAATAGTGGATGTTGGCCTTGTTTTGTTGTATTTGGTGTACTTTACTGTCTCCCCGGGGAATTTCTTCAAGGAAATTCAGGATGCTGGGAATAGTATGCATTGCGCTACCCAGTCTTTTCCTCCCTGAATGCGTGCATTAGTGTTTTCCAAGCTCGTAAACTTTTTTTCTTCATTTTCATAACTTTATTGCCCCATCGCTGGGAAATTCGGGTCACTCTCCCAGGTGTGTGTGTGTTTGGGTGTAATCAGCCACCTGCACTTAAGGCAGAATGACCGAGGTCTTTTACGTGCCACTGTGGTGACACGGGGATGAAACATTGATACCGTCTCTGAGTCTGCACATACAGTTGACCAGTGTCCGTCCGGGACTGGAATCGAACCCATGACCCTAGGATCACAAGTCCAGTGCTCTACCAACTGAGCTACCGAGCCCCCCATAGGGTAACACTGTTTATCCCTGGGGCGGGGATATAGCTCAGTTGGTAGCGCGCTGGATTTGTATTCAGTTGGCCGCTGTCAGCGTGAGTTCGATCCCAGGTTCGGCGGAAATTTATTTCACAGAGTCAACTTTGTGTGCAGACTCTCTTCGGTGTCCGAACCTCCCCCCGTGTACACTACATTGGGTGTGCACGTTAAAGATCCCACGATTGACAAAAGGGTCTTTCCTGGCAAAATTGCTTAGGCACAGTTAATAATTGTCTACCTATACCCGTGTGACTTGGAATAATAGGCCGTGAAAGGTAAATATGCGCCGAAATGGCTGCAATCTACTGGCCGTATAAAATTTCATCTCACACGGCATCACTGCAGAGCGCCTAGAACTGTACCCACGGAATATGCGCGATATAAGACTCATTGATTGATTGATCCCATGACCTGCCTCTTTGTCTCTGTTAGCTGAAGAGGTGATTATTCTGGATAATCCATCACAACCATATGGATAACCCATCACAACCGAGTTTCGATCTCAACTGTCATTGGTCATTGTCTTTGATTTCAGAGTACAATTGAATAATTTATAGAGGTCATCTGCATAGTCAGACTTTACAGATAGACTACTTATTTTCAACATACGACTGAAATATTATGTGGTGTCAAAGTCAATATCACGTATAGGTACAGGCCTACATGCGTCAATATTGAGAAAATAAAGAATACTTTAAACGATACGCACATTCTGCATGGATTTAAAGAGCGGAGTCGAAGGGACGATACTCCCTAATTTTTACACAGACAGCCATCTACACAGAACCGAGAGAGAGACTGTTGAGATCCATTCCAACGCCAAAAAAATAATCAGAAGAGTCACCATGAAGTCAAATCAAACGTTAGGTTTTCTCATTTGGTTATTTGCTTTGGCTTTAAGTGTATTGCTTCGATTGATAGCTGAATCTGCTTGCAACCGTGCTGTTGAAGACTGTTCGAACTGTCGTCTGCTAGACGGGCTTGTGTGAATCCGAGTCGAGTCAACTGCGGGGTTCAGCGACAAATGAGGGAGTGGCATCAAAATGAAAAGAAGAAAACGAAAAGAAGTTGGAGATACAGTTAAGATATAACCAAAGGCTCGGTAATACCTGAAAATCGACCCTCGGGAAAATATGCAAGATAATCAGAACTCGGAGTGTGTAACCTATATAATATACCGTACTTTCCGGGTGACAAGGCGCTTCGTTATCTAAGACGCACCCCCTTCTTTTTAAACAAATTTGTAATCCAGTCACCCATTGGACGCAGGGGGCCGATAGGGCGCACCAAAATTGAAAAAGTATACCGGTAGTCGAAGAATGAAAATAAGCCGGCGAGATCAAAGCCAGGTCCATTGTTTATAGACACGACCTTCTTCCCAGGGGTCAATGACCCAGTTTTTGCCATGAGAGGTGGTTCCTGTCATATCTGAGAGAGGAAACACTTCCTGCTTCGGGGTCAGTGACCGGTCAGTGACCGAGTTTAACAGAGTCGAACTCTGTGTGTGCGGCGAGATCAAAGACATTGTGATAGCTGGGTGGCCTTGTTTATAGACACGACCTTCTTCCCAGGGGTCAATGACCCAGTTTTTGCCATGAGAGGTGGTTTCCCTGTCATATCTGAGAGAGGAAATACTTCCTGCACCGGGTCAGTGACCGGTCAGTGACCGAGTTTAACAGAGTGGAAATAATTATGTGTGCTCTGTGTGTGCGGCCAGATCAAAGGCAGGCATTGTGATAGCTGGGTGGCTTGAGAGCTCGAGGAAACTTGGCCAGGGCAGTACCTAGTAGCTGAAACATGCATTATCACAAGTTGTTTGACTGGTACTCAGGCGGTCTCTTTGATTTGTTTCGTATTTCATACACGGATTAGACGCTTCGTTATACAAGACGCAGGGGTCGAACTCGAGGAAAAAAGTCGCGCCTTATGACCCGGAAAGTACGGTATAGGCCTCACCTCCTCAACATCCAGCATAGTGTTCTTTTTGAGAGTTGGGATCTCCTCGTCCTCCCCCAGGGCCAGCCACGGCATGATCTCCGTGAAGCCAGGATCCTGAAGCACCTTGCCGGTACACGAGAACTGCTCCGACCCAATCTCAAAGAAAACTGTCGTCTGCAGGTAGTAACAGTTGGGGCTCAGCTGCAACAACAGACGAAGAGAAACGGTTAATGCCCCCACTCTTGGCAACCACTGGTTTGTTATTTTACTTTGTTGTTGTTTGATCAAATGGACACATCCTTCAAGCAAGAAAACAAGGATTTTGGAGATGAGAGAGGAACATTCTTGCAGCCACTCAGGTTTTGTTCTTTCTTTCTTTATTTTGCCAGTGTGCATTTTTTTCTTTAAATCTGAGACATTTTGATATGCATACTGACAAACTATTTGTACATTCAATATTGTGAAGCCATTTAACATCAAATGATTACTGTTTTGTTTACGCAACTTGTTAAGCTTTCTGTGAAGAAAAAGTCTTTCCATGAAGCAGGGGTCGCACTGACTTTGAGCGATGTGAGCCAATTTGATGAACAACAAGACCTACTTGTGCATCGATATGATCAAAATGCGTATGGCACCCAAAAATGCAATAGTTACGCACAATTCTGCAACGAGCGCGACCCATGTGTAAGGTAGCAACAGACAGTAACAAGACGATTTTCGGAAATAACTCCGTCGGGTTTGTATGGGTTGTGTACGAGTGACCTTTTCTTGCAAAACCTTGAACAAATATTGGAGGGGCCTATTACTAGCGAGGGATGTGATGGAAACATGTACGTGTTTTCGAAAGACACCTCGCAAGAGCACACGAGTACTTTTCTGCAAAATAAGAAAAACAGGAGCAACTCACAGTAGCGATGAAATGCCTGGTGATGTAGTCGTAAAGACGCCAGCTGTCGCCCTCCAGGTCGGATTCACGAGCACAGCGCATTGGGGTGATTGGGGGATGGTCTCCTGCATCCTGCCCTTTTCTGCAAAACGCAATTTTTTTCAAATAAATGTACAGAGGCATGACAATAGAACCCCCATTTTAAGACCACCAGCTCAAAGACAGTATTTCTGCCAAAATCCACATAAGCCTGGCCAAAACCAATCAAACAAAATATCAACCAGTTGGCGACTAACCTCTTACAAGACCTAATTTTCAGATTTATAAAGTCAGACAATGTTACTCTTCGTTTTGAGGTTTCTTCTCTTTGAAGGCTTGATTTTCTCAGAATTTGTATTATTATTTTGGTTTTTATCTCTGCTAGTTCAGACAGTCACTTAAATTCCGCACCATGAACTTACTTTGGCTGCTTCATGCCCTCCTGAAGAAGTTTCCTGACAAAGGAGCCCCAGTTTGGATGATCCTGCTGCTGCCTCAGTGTTCCCCTGCAACAAACAACAAATAAATTAACCCACCTCATCATGCTGCTTCAAAGACAGTATTTCTGCACAAATCCACATAAGCCTAGCCAAACCCAATCAAACGAAATATCAACCAGTGTGTATGACTGTTTGTCGATTTTGTTTCCAATATTCTGAGATTTTAACCAGTAAATTACCAGAATTTTTAAGGAAACGCCACCCCTGCAGTGGCTTAGCTAAGTTCATTGCCAAGCTGGCCAGCTCCATTTTACAAGAGGATTAGCAACTCATTACAAAGAGCCTTTGGTAAGGATAGGAAAAGTCAAATATCTCAACTAAGGCAAAGATGTCGCTTGCGCTGATAGTTGGCAAAATACCTAAACGTCTTGCAAATCCATTGTTTCGGCAGATTTGATGAACATTTTTCACAATGGCGGAAAATGGACATCAAGGGCTACCTTACACTTCTTAAAATTGCTGAAACTTTCATGACCATTTCGCCAAGTTCATGAAACCTCAAAAGAAATAGTTATGAGTGACGCACTTGAGATCAAAGCTGTCTGGATAGTTGTTGGTCTCTGTCCTAGGGTAGCTGATGTAGCCCTGAATATAGAGACGTTCTGCTATCTGCATAGTGTGGTGAGGACTCAATCCTGAAACAATCATAAGATTCATATTCATAACAACGTGAGGCAGTGTTTGATTATTAAAAATACCGGCTTTCTTCCATTTGGACACATACCAAAAATCTACACAGCTTGACTGGTTTCTGTTGTTGTTGGTCTGTTTCAATACTCTATTACATGTATCTCATTGCCAGGAGATTGGGGTTTCTTCCTCCCAGTGGAAAGCTAGCAGCAACAAAAGTCACACTACCCTGGCGTGTGTGAGTTTAGGCATAATCAGCCACCTGCATTTTGGCAGAATAACAAGAGGTCTTTCATGTGCCACAGCGGTGACACGGGAGCGGGGCATGAATACTGTCTAAAAGTCTGAATGTAAAGTTGACCTGTGTCATCCTTTTGAGGATGAAAGCTGGTTGTCTATTTCAATGCTCCCAATTCTCTCACGCTCAGGTATCAAGATAGGATCAACTTTATGTGCAGACTCAGATACGGTATCCATGTTCCAACCCCGTGTCACCACTGTGGCAGGTAAAAGACCTCGGTCATCCTGCCATAAGTGCAGGTGGCTGAATACACTTAAACATGCATACACCTTGGTAGCGCGACTGTTGTTGCTAGCTTTGCATTGGGAGGAAGCGACCCCAATTTCCAAGCGATGGGACAATGTTTGTTTGTTTGTTTGTTCGTTCATCGGCTTGAAACTCTCACGGCTTTTACGTGTATGACCGTTTTTACCCCGCCATTTAGGCAGCCATACGCCGCTTTCGGAGGAAGCATGCTGGGTATTTTTGTGTTTCTATAACCCACTGAACTCTGACATGGATTACAGGATCTTTTTTGTGGCACTTGGTCTTGTGCTTGCGTGTACACACGGGGGTGTTCGGACACCGAGGAGAGTCTGCACACAAAGTTGACTCTGAGAAATAAATCTCTCGCCGAACGTGGGGACGAACTCACGCTGACAGCGGCCAACTGGATACAAATCCAGCGCGCTACCGACTGAGCTACATCCCCGCCCGATGGGACAATAAAGTAATGAAAATGAAATGAAATAGTTACAGGTTGGATGTAAAATGTAAATCATTCATGCAATAATTAAACTCTGTGATCAATACAGGTAGACTGGTACTTGGGGGAAAAATGTGAGCAGAACGTCAAATATTTCAAAATATATCAACATAACTTACCCAAAGCGTCCATGTTGCATACGTCATCGTTAAGCTTCTTTTTTTTTTTTTAAAGAATAAAAGACCAGAAATAACTATGCATTCAGGCAGTTCAGAAACACTGCTTCTTGCAGTGCAGCATACATAAACTACTAAACTGACTAAGAAAATTAACAGAAAACTATTCAGGTCTTCCGAGAAAAATAGAAACAAATTGATATTATACCCAAACCAGAGCTGGCCACTCGTAACATTTCCACGGTGTTCAGAGCCAGTGGTTTTGTTTTTTCTCCCTTCTTTTGTACTGTGTCCAGCACGCTGAAAAAACCCAAATCAAACACATTACTCATTGTTCGCTACAAGTAAATAAAGTATGGGTAATCCTGTGGGAAAGCATTGGTAGACCACACCCAGCAGGAAAGTCACACTAAAGTGAATATGAGAAGAAAAAATTTCTTTTTCCTGCACCCAACCCAGTGGCTGCTGGCCTTTCAGGTTTTTCAAAATTCTTGGTGTTAGCCCTCAATTATAACACACACACACACGCTTGGATTATGGACCTTTATCCATTTGTATTTCATTAACTTCTACCCATACTTAGCTCTTTTTTTCTTTCTTCAAATTTTAGAATCCAAATCCAAGAACGGTTAATTTATGGAACTTACTTTTTATCAACGTTTCATCTTTCTATAAACTAACCATGGAATGTTAGCAGTCTCAGTTCTGTCCCTTTACATTGCCTACAATTTCACCACCAGATACTATGTTTTTAACTTCCACACGTTAAATAGCACTGGAATCATTCTTGGTTGGAGTCAAATGACGAAATGTACACACCAGGCCTTGTCTCCAGATCTAATGAGATTCACAAACATTTGGGCCACCTCCTTGTCAAACACCCGAACTCTTTCCCAGTCGAGTTTCATGGACTTGCCATCCGGCAGTTGCACCTGTATGAAAATACAATTACACACATGAAATTTGTGACCTGACAAATACTGGGGTTGGGGGGAGGGGGACACATTTCTGTAAGTAATGAATTTCAAAATATTGATAAAATCCATTCTTCATTACTGACCACTTGGTAGCATCACAAGCAAACTAGTTTTATCTTATCAAAGTATGATTAAATTAAGACCTGCTCTCCAATAAAGCCTATATAGCCCCATGATTTAACAATTATCGTTGTCTTCACATCAAACTGTAAAGGCTAAACTGCAACTTTCTATCAGTATCACCACCGTAATGGGATGCTCAAGAAGCAGAATCCTTCAGAACTTAAGAATTTAGGAATTCAAAATCACAAGTATACCAGTGCCACTAACTTTAAAGACTTTCACAAGTTAAGGTGATTTGTTGTTGTTGTTATTGTTGTTGCTTGGACGCTTTCTGAGAAGGAATAAATAATTAAGAATAATGCTACCTGTGTGCTAACAACCCAGTAGGCCTCGGGCTTGAAAGACTGTATCTTGTCATGACGCTCCACACAGAAGCCCAGGGTTGGGGTTTGGCAGGGACCGTAGGAAATCAGGGTGCTGTCCAGGTCTCCATATTTGCCCTGTCAATCAGATCATATCCAGGGATGGCCGTCAACACGTGTAAACTTATTTCAATTTGCTGAAAAATGTGCCATTTTTTCAGCAGTGCTGCCAAACATGTTCGTGGTAAGGGAGAGGTGAAATAAAAGACTGCCTTAAAAAGACGAAAAATAGTGACACTTTCATGGGTGTTTCTTCAAATTTGTTGAACTAAGGGAATATATCCTAGCAACATCCATAAAGTGATATAACTGACCAGTTATATCCTTGAAGTTATCACAGTGTGTGATTCAAAACCAGAACATTCTATTAGCATATAATATAACAATTCTGAATGCAGTCATACTTAAAAGTGAAAGAATAAAATCCAATAAAACAGTCTGATTTCAATTTCCACAACATCGGTCTAACAATGACAACATTCAATTTCAAATAACAGATAATAGGGCCGAACCTGAAAGAATTTGGTCTGGTAGCGAGTAAAGGCACAGCCAATCCGCAAGTCAAGTTCTTGCCTGGCATCAACAGAGAGGGACTCGTTCTTGTTGGGGGCACCCAGGTTGTTGAACGCTCCCTTGATCTCCTGGTCTGTGATGGCGCTGAACTTGGCACGGAAAACTTGCTGCAAAAAGGAGTCAGAGTTTGAATACAAAAATGAACTGGAAATGGGAAATTGAATAAAAACCGCAGTATTGCTGACAGCAGACTGTGTTTTGGTAATGGACTGCGTTCGGAAATAACGCTGTCCACAGTTTTATGCTCAACTTTAGTGCATAAAAGTAAAAACTTCCCAAAGTGTTATTTCTGAACATATTACTTATTATATATCCTACAACATCAAAGTCATTCTAACTACGTTATTTACTTTCAGAAAATGTGATTTGTAACAGTAACACAAATCACAGAATAAGGTTTTTTTCTGTACTATTTTGAATCAATAAAAAAAATGTAAATAAAGTCTAAGAAGCAGAACATGAAGACCACATACGTCAATCTCATCCAGTCTTTTTTTCCTCAGACCTTTTTAGGTCTTAAAAGGGAGGTCACACTGTACAACCTAAAGATTGTTACATGTATTCCACCCCCCCCCCCCCTCCCCCATCCTGGTACATGGTCGTTAACTTACCTGCCCAGCCACCCTAGTCATGACATTCTCCACACACTCAATGACTTCAAAGCAAATGTTCTCTCCTTCTTTGTCACAATCCAGCCACAAAACCAAGTACTCTGCGCCCGATGCCTGCAAGCGGTAAAACAACACAAGTGAAGAGCACAACTATTAACTGTGAAATTTATTTAAGCAAACACACACATGTTATAAAATGACATGTCTGTTTTGCAAATTTTCCAAGAACAAGAACGAAAAGTATGTATTATGGAAAAACATAGTTTGAAAAAAAAAGTTTGGCTAACTTTACTGCTCAGTTACAACTTACAATTACATGCAAGTTTTTTTGTGAACAGCAAATAGTCTATTGCTTTGATTTTTATGACACACAGACAGAATACATTTTACTTTTTTATATTTTTATTAAAAAAAAATACATTGCCTGTTCAACAAGGATGCACACACTGATACTATCATAATTGCTTGTCGATTGGGACAATGACATAAATGTCTGTTCTACTTCTTTACAAAATTGCAGAGTTAAGCTGAATCAGTGACTGAATGTCCATACAAATTACAATTACCTCTTTGGCTAAAAATGCAGGCATGCGCAGTTTCTCGTTTGCTTCTTTCTTCTGTATTGGTGCAGTAAACAATTCCACCTGAAAATGAAAGATGTGAGACAGAATTAAAAAAAGAATTGTCAATTTAATGTCAAAAGTTAAACATTCAGCCACACACACAACATGCAGTGATGCACAGTAAATAAGTCATTAAATAATTCGATCTAACTTCATAAGATATTTGGCAGTGGATTACTGAATATAGTAGCACCTTCTTGATGGCTTAATCACGCTCAACTATTCTGTGATTACCAGGGAGGCTACACTCTCCACAGTTTTGCCATCATAAACTGCATGATTCTGAGATTTTAATGTTACGGCTAATTCATGTTGTCATTTCAGCCATTCAGTCAAATCAGTGACACGAACTAGGGCTAGCTGCCCTTGTCCCATCCACTGGTCAGCATTTTGCTATGAATACCTGAGTAAAATGTATAAAGTATAATAGTTTTTCTTTTTCAATAATCGTTTCCCTTATCATTTAACTTTTAAGAAGATTTTTTACAGAAAACTTGACAACTCTTCGTGTATACAAATAAGTGATATTATCTGAATTACTCATTTACTGTGGTGCACACTCCATTTATTATGCAAGCATTTTGGATCACGGGAGGGGCACGGGGAGGGGATGCGGGGTCAGATTTAGAGGGAGGGGCAAGCTGATGAAGGCGGTTCTAATACAAATTAAAATAAAAAAAGACAAAAGCTTCAGTGCAAACTATCTTTACCGGATCCACTTTGTCCCAGTTGTTGTACTTCCCAACAAAGTCGCAGCCCATGACATGTCCACACACAGAAGTCATTTTCATCCGCATGGTTTCTCCACGAAAGCGGCCGGTGAATTCGTGCACAGAGCAGGCTCCATTCATTCCTTTTCGGCTGTTCATGCTCCCATTAGAGAGGATCTTTGCCAGTGACTGAGCCAGCGAAGGCTTTTCTGCTACCATAAAAACCGACTTCATTTTGGCGATTATGCAAAAAATGTTCCAATCTCACAAAAATGTAACACAATACTTTTTTGTTGGTCTCCACACAAACTTTTGACAACTCGGCGTCTCAGGGAGCAGCCATGTTGAAAGTCGCGTGAGAAAGTACGAGACGAGATCTGTGGCGAAGAGAAAAGAGCGGGTGGTTTGCTTTGACATTGAGGAAGGAACTCCGTTTCAATTGATTGTAAATGTAATTAACTGATGTAAACAAGCCATGGCTCAGCTCGAATCCTCTTCGCTTTCTGGAGAAGACGAGAAACTGAAAGGTGAAATGATCTTCGTTAGAAATGTAGAGATGTAGCAGAAAGAGTAGTTGATATACTTTTGAGAATAACTTGAGTTGTCTCCCTTCACCTAGGAGGTTTTACTTTCGTTTTCGTTTGATGGAAAAAAATAACATCAACTTTTATAAAGTTTTTAAGAAAAAAACTTGTTAAGGACGATTATTAACAGCTATTGTTTTTTCTGCGTAGCAATCGGGCCCGATATTTAAATGACTTGTTCGAGTCTAAATATCGGACCCTATTGCTACGATGAAAACACAATAGCGTTTATATAGCTATTCTGACATTAAATTCTGTTATCAAATAACCAAAGGGAAGTAATCGCTCTTAATGCATACGACATGTGTAATAGAGTAAGCGAGAGTTGTATGGAACCTTTTCTCCTGGCACCTGAGAGAATAACAAGCATTGAAATGAACAAGCGACTTTCATCCTCAAAAAAGGATGATCACTGCAAGCTCATTAACAGCTATTGTGTTTTCAGCGTAGCAATAGGGCCCGATATTTAGACGAGACAAGTATAATGCCGACGAGTCGAAGACGAGTCGCATTATACTTGTTCGAGTCTAAATATCGGACCCTATTGCTACGATGAAAACACAATAGCGTTTATATAGCTATTCTGACATTAAATTCTGTGTTAAAATCATGTTTTTGTCAGCAACAAGGACCAGAATGGTCCATGTCGTTGATTGCAGACGACGGTTCCCTTTCTGCATGAAGCCACGGAAATAACCGAACATTGAAAAACCCACGGACATGTATTAGGGAGAAAACTCAAGATAACCGGATGCTTAGCATTACGTCAATATCTTAGGAATCATATGACGTTATGACGTATCATGCTTGCCTACGTAGATTGTATGTTCGAAAGTCTGACTTCTGTTGGGAATTCGCGTGGTGAAGACTGCGGTAAATCTGTAGATGATAAGAGAACAAGGATTGTCTCAGAAGAAACGACGAAATGTTTCAGACCGGTAACTTCATTTCAACATTGCACTACACAATGGACGTTCTATGTGACAGGAGAGTTTGCTGATTTTGTGTTAAACATTGGTGATTGGAGAGATCGTCTGCAAAAATCAGAGATAGGTCGCTTCAGATTGCAGCTTCTGGAAATTTGCAAGGTTTGCTGCCAGTTAAAGAACTGGATTTTACACGTAATGTATGTCATGTACAGTAAGCAACAACAAAAAAACACACAAAGCAAATTGCATCGTCTGTCGACTAGTCACAGACACAAACCTGGCGAGGTATGCGTGTACTTTATACACGTGGAAGAAACCGGAACCATGCGTCTTTGTTATTGCCGATATCGTTTGGATATCGGCAAAAATGGCCAACTTTCGTAGCGTTATGCTTTGATGATCGGAAAAGGGATGTGTGAGACCATCCAATCACAGCCCCCGAATCCCCCCACGTGTCCATCAGAATAGCTATATATGCTCATCATTCTCTAAGGCACTCCAACTAACACCTACGTACACAGTCATATACAAGAACCAGCTTTTATTCTCGACCGGACTTAGTCCTTAGATCAAGACTGGTTTAAACAGAACAAACACACACATTGTTACAGGGTCGCCTCGAAAGTATCATTAGAATCTCAAACAGAATGAGGCAGAGCGATGTTAAGATATCAAATAACCAAAGGGAAGTAATCGCTCTTAATGCAGAGAAAAGGTTCCGTACAACTCTCGCTTACTCTATTACTCTATGTATTACACATGTTGTATGCATTAAATTCTGTGTTAAAATCATGTTTTTGTCAGCAACAAGTACCAGAATGGTCCATGTCGTTGATTGCAGACGATGGTCCCCTTTCCGCATGAAGCCACGGAAATAACCGAACATTGAAAAACCCACGGACATGTATTACAGAGAAAACTCGAGATAACCGGATGTTTAGCATTACGTCAATATGCTAGGAATCATATGACGTCATGAAGTATCATTCTTGCCTACGTAGATTGTATGTTCGAAAGTCTGACTTCTGTTGGGAATTCGCGTGGTGAAGACTGCGGTAAATCTGTAGATGATAAGAGAACAAGGATTGTCTCAGAAGAAACGACTAAATGTTTCAGACCGGTAACTTCATTTCAACATTGCACTATCCAGGTTTCCCAATTGCTTCGTTTCCGGACGATTTATGTGGAGCATGTGATGCGCACAAAAAATATTGGCGGTCTAGAAGTGTCGTCTGCGCAATGATCGCCAAAGACGACCGCGCACGTTGTGAGACGTCATTTGTTAGACCTCAATACAATGGACGTTCTATGTGACAGGAGAGTTTGCTGATTTTGTGTTAAACATTGGAGAGATCATCTGCTAGAATCAGAGATAGGTCGCTTCAGATTGCAGCTTCTGGACATTTGCAAGGTTTGTTGCCTGTTAAAGAACTGGATTTTACAGCAACAACAAAAACACACACAAAGCAAATGGCATCGTCTGTTGACTTGTCACATAAACAAACCTGGCAAGGTATATGCGTGTAGTTTATACACGTGGAAGAAACCGGAACCATGCGTCTTTGTTATTGCCAATATGCTTTTGGATATTGGCAAAAATGGCCGACTTCCGTAGCATTATGCTTTGATGATCGGAAAAGGGATGTGAGAGATCATCCAATCACAGCCCCCGAATTCCCCCACGTGTCCATCAGAATAGCTATATAGTACTATCTTATGTTAAAAGAGTTAAGGGTTACTCTTTGTCTTAGTCTTAATCGGTTTTTGATCTAGATACTCATTGTGAATTTTTGATTGATAGCCAAAAATGGGTTACTTTCAACCCTGGAGGAGCCTCAGTGACTCGCCACACTGACCTCTCTAGCCAGTCAGGTGTGCCTGGTGCACGTTTTTCACACCTGTCAAGTTCTGTTATACTGCATTCCTTGGTCAGGTTCTGTCCTATGAGAGTGACACTGACAGTTCAAATAAATATTAAAATGTGACGGTGAGCATGGGTCTCTTTTGGGTTATAAATTTGGCGATATTTGCACTTGGTCTGTGAAATTTACATACGTACAACTACAAGGCTCCAAGTCAAACCGCGCAGGCCTGAAAGTGGCGAGTATTTTACTCGCCATGGTGAGTAGAAATCTGTAAATGGCGAGTAGAATTGTTAATCAACTCGCCAAAGGCGAGTAAAGTTGCTAAAACACTGAATTGAAATGGTTGGTTTGGCGAGTAAGATTTGCTCTCTGGCTTGTAAATTATGAGAAGTACTAGCCAAAGGTGAGTGCCCCATTTTGTGGACTTTCAGCGCTGCTGCGAAAGCTTGAAATGGAAATAAGTCACGTTCACAGAAGATAGCTAGTACACCACAGTCGAACCTGTCCTGGCGACCACCTGTCCAGAAAGACCACCTGCCTGTAAAGGCCACCCCAAAGGATCCCTGATGGTTTTTACTATAAATTATATAAATCATCTTTCCATAGCGACTACCTGTCTAATGCAACCACTCAGTTTCGGTCCAAAGATACGGTATTAACATATCATGGAGGATCACGTACCAACATTTTTTTTTTTTTTTTACGCTGTAAATTCTGAAAAAGCATGTTTACCCTATTCTCTACTCAAACCCGATTCAGATTACAGGGCAGACCACCATATTCACCTCTCCCGGTGACATCCTGTTTTCGACACACCTGCATTATAATTATTTATTACCACACTCTTTTCAGAGCGGCTGACAGATGTAGGTGAACATGAGGTCAAGTATGTGCCAAGGCAACTTTATTGTCTGACCTGATCTCATTATGTGCTTTACAATCACCCCTCCTCCCCACGCTCCCTCATCTTCCGCAACATGCATGTTATATTTGTTTTCCCCCATGCGATTGGGACTGGGGGTCAGGATTACTGTAATATATTATGTACCAATGCTTCTATAGTAGTGCATGTATCAGGAATGAACTCCACTACACATGTTCACACAGAGTGAGATGCAACACGCAAACCCACCATACAGAGCATTAGCAGTCCCAGGGATGTTGCTGGGGCCGGATTTATTTTCTTTGGAAAATTGGCAAAAAAACATTTATACATTTTTGGGAGTACTTTAAAAAAGCCCTTAGCGTTACCTTTTCCTGTACTGTGAAGTTAAACAGCTTTGCCAAAATGACAGCAACATTTTCTGCGATTAGAAGTTTAGGTGTTTTGTTAACTGCTTTTCCAAATGACATCTATGCAATGAATTGATTACTGAACACAAAAGTTAAAAAGTGATATTCAACTAGGTTACTTCAACTTATGTTTACCATGATCATGCATTTGTGTGATTGCATATTTCATTGTTTGATATCTTTTGTGATATATTTTGCAATTGCAGAGTGTCTTCGTGGATACCTGGTGACTCACCATGAGCGAGAGCTCGAGCAGCTTTTACAAGAAGAAGATGAAGACGACTACTACTCTATTACTGTTGAGTGAGTCAGTGCGTGCTTACTCCGTAGGGTGTGTGTGTCTGTGTTTTTACATTTTCATAATGCTTTAGAAACAGAAATAAGTTTTACATATGCATAGTCTTGTATGGTTGATGTTATTTTATGTTGCTGTCTGATGTTGATGTCGTGTACCAAAAAGAAATAACAAGTCGCGTAAGGCGAAAATACAATATTTAGTCAAGTAGCTGTCGAACTCACAGAATGAAACTGAACGCAACGCAACAAGACCGTATACTCGTAGCATCGTCACTCCACCGCCCGTGGCAGAAGAGCGGGGTATTCGTTGCGCTGAGAAGGATAGCACGCTTTTCTGTACCTCTCTTCGTTTTAACTTTCTGAGCGTGTTTTTAATCCAAACATATCATATCTATATATTTTTGGAATCAGGAACCGACAAGGAATAAGATGAAAGTGTTTTTAAATTGATTTCGAAAAAAAATTTTTGATAATAATTTTTATATATTTAATTTTCAGAGCTTGTTTTTAATCGGAATATAACATATTTATATGTTTTTGAAATCAGCAAATGATGATAAGATAAACGTAAATTTGGATCGTTTTATAAATTTTTAATTTTTTTTTACAATTTTCAGATTTTTAATGACCAAAGTCATTAATTAATTTTTAAGCCACCAAGCTGAAATGCAATACCGAACCCCGGGCTTTGTCGAAGATTACTTGACCAAAATTTCAACCAATTTGGTTGAAAAATGAGGGCGTGACAGTGCCGCCTCAACTTTCACGAAAAGCCGGATATGACGTCATCAAAGACATTTATCAAAAAAATGAAAAAAACGTTCGGGGATTTCATACCCAGGAACTCTCATGTCAAATTTCATAAAGATCGGTCCAGTAGTTTAGTCTGAATCGCTACACACACACACACACACACACACACACACACACACACGCACACACGCACATACACCACAACCCTCGTTTCGATTCCCCCTCGATGTTAAAATATTTAGTCAAAACTTGACTAAATATAAAAACGTGTTTAAACAAAAACAAAAACAAAAAAAGTTTTACGGTTGGCAGGAAAAAATAAGTTTGGTCAAGTTCTTGCAACCACACCATTTTTTAAAATTTTGTTTCTTCTGTTTTGTTGTTGTTCATTGGTTGTCTTTTGGTTTTTGAGGGGGGTTCTAATTTATTATTTTGTCAAAAATGTGCAAACTATTTTATCCTTGATTGTTGCAGCGCTCTAACCCTTTTTGAGAGCAACATGGAGTTCTGTGATGTACTGTTGCCGAACCCAAGCCGCCTGTTGCCGTTATTCAATCAGGCCATCATTGCTGCTCAGCTGACCCTGAAAGACGAGTCTGATGGCAAACACAACACGGTGAGCATCCAGAAATGAAGTTATTTTAATACCACTACCACAGTTTTATCAAACAGTTGCAAATTAAAGATCCTGAATAAGGCATTGATCTTCTTCTTCTTTTTTCCGTTTGTATGGCCATGTTGGGTTTGATGCGTGCATGCCTGGTTTTCTCCTGTAGATGGGTGTCGGCACAGGAGGTCTGCCCGCTGTCCTCAGCCAACATGCTCCGTCTTCATGGCAGCTCAAATTTTTTATCGAGGTTCTCTCCTCTGGATCCGCCGTGTTTCGCCTAGGGGCTTGCGCTGCCTAGTTGATAGGGTCACCTCGTAGAGGATGTGGTCATAGACCACGCACGGTCGGTCTTGGGATAGGGAAACGTTATGCTAGTCCGGAGGGATTACGCCACAATGGTCACCTCGCGAAGACCCAGGGTCCTAGACTAGGGAGGTCCAAGGGGGAGCACCGGGAGGGCTACCCCTCTACCCGCACCTCCAACACAATCCCTTCCCCTGGTAGCTTCATCCCCAAGGAGGAAACAGAGCTACCTGCAACACCCCGTCATTGATCATATACACCACCTCAGATCTGCTTTGGAATTAGGATTTTACATACGCTACGGGCATCCTTCCATTACAACCCACACCGAAAATAAACAGCCAGGCAGCTTCCTGTGCAGAGTAAGAATGATTTGCTGAATAGATTTTGCAGATGGACATTGTTGTTCGTGTTGATTCAGCCACACACACACACAAAAAATCCGCTTTGATAAGAGAGCAGTCAAACTGTTGATTTTTGGTATATATATATATATATATGTACATACATGTATTAGTAAACTATTAGGCACAACAACAAAAAAACTTCAATCAAGAAAAAAAAAAGAAAAGTAGCCGACCTATGGTTGATTCAGACCTGGGAACCCATACGATTTCGCCGTATTTTGTACGCATGATTGTCGAGAATACGATCAGTACGGTCAGTGGAAAAAAAATACGACGAGAAAAATTCCTAGACAACTTTTCTTCACACGCCCATCCCGAAGCCGATCCAGTATTTTGTCACATGAAAACAGTTTTTGTCAGTAAACATTAAAAAAACCATTTGTTTTAAATGTATAGGTAAACTTAATCAACGGTGTGACGGACGCGCGTGAGGCATGTTTTAATCATGGATGTTCAAATGCTGTGTGGAGTACGCTAATTTTTCTGAAAATACACCAAGTTTGTTTGAGAATACTCGAAGTGCAAAACAGGGGTTCCCAGGTCTGTTGATTGCTTTTATGCACTGGGATAACTCAATGAACCAACAACTGTTCATTTTCAATTGTGCCTTTAACACCCCAACTTTCAACTGTACTCAAATGAGTAATGTTACATTCACAGTAACTGCAGAAGTTTATTCATCGAAACTGGTTTGTGGATTTATTTTCTGTTTCAGAAGGTGAAGCAGCATGTGCATGCGCGCATTATGGCTCTACCGGTGTGTCCGGAACTGAGTCGTACCACTCTACCACGCACTGTGGATGTCAACAACTTTTTGTCTGTCACTGGTATGTCAGTACAATATTACATGAATTTATGTCTTTGAGCAGTTGTTTGTTTGTTCGTTCATGGGCTGAAACTCCCACGGCTTTTACGTGTATGACCGGTTTTACCCTGCCATTTAGGCAGCCATACGCCGCTTTCGGAGGAAGCATGCTGGGTATTTTCGTGTTTCTATAACCCATCGAACTCTGACATGGATTACAGGATCTTTTTCGTGCGCACTTGGTCTTGTGCTTGCGTGTACACACGGGGGTGTTCGGACACCGAGGAGAGTCTGCACACAAAGTTGACTCTGAGAAATAAATCTCTCGCCAAACGTGGGGACGAACTCACGCCGACAGCGGCCAACTGGATACAAATCCAGCGCGCTACCGACTGAGCTACATCCCCGCCCACTTTGAGTAGTAAAAATGATATCTTCACAGTGTTGTTCCCAGACACAGAGGACAATAGGTCAGTTGGACCTGGCTTTAAAGCACATATATTATATATCGGTCAAATTGTCCTTGCTGCAAAATGTTGGTGTGTAAGGAGACATCCCACTGTCAAAGCTATCACTATCAGACATTTGATTGGCTTGGGTTCAGAACAATGCGTCAGATAAGAAAGTATGCGTAAAAGATCGAAGAACGAGAACGAAGCCTAGGAACAACACAGTCTTCGTTAGCCTCATTGACTGAGATATCAGCCTGGTAGTGACTGACAAACATCCACATAAAAATGTTGCATTTTTTACATTTAGTCAAGTTTTGACTAAATGTTTTAACGTAGAGGGGGGAATCGAGACGAGGGTCGTGGTGTATGTGCGTGTGTGTGTGTGTGTGTCTGTGTGTGTGTGTAGAGCGATTCAGACTAAACTACTGGACCGATCTTTATGAAATTTGACATGAGAGTTCCTGGGTATGAAATCCCCGAACGTTTTTTTAATTTTTTTGATAAATGTCTTTGATGACGTCATATCCGGCTTTTCGTGAAAGTTGAGGCGGCACTGTCACACCCTCATTTTTCAACCAAATTGGTTGAAATTTTGGTCGGGTAATGTTCGACAAAGCCCGGACTTCGGTATTGCATTTCAGCGTGGTGGCTTAAACATTAATTAATGACTTTGGTCATTAAAAATCTGAAAATTGTAAAAAAAATATGTTTTTTATAAAACGATCCAAATTTACTTTTATCTTATTCTCCATCATTTGCTGATTCCAAAAACATATAAATATGTTATATTCGGATTAAAAACAAGCTCTGAAAATTAAATATATAAAAATTATTATCAAAATTAAATTTTCCAAATCAATTTAAAAACACTTTCATCTTATTCCTTGTCGGTTCCTGATTCCAAAAACATATAGATATGATATGTTTGGATTAAAAACACGCTCAGAAAGTTAAAACGAAGAGAGGTACAGAAAAGCGTGCTATCCTTCCCAGCGCAACTACTACCCCGCTCTTCTTGTCAATTTCACTGCCTATGCCGTGAGCGGTGGACTGACGATGCTACGAGTATACGGTCTTGCTGCGTTGCATTGCGTTCAGTTTCATTCTGTGAGTTCGACAGCTACTTGACTAAATGTTGTATTTTCGCCTTACGCGACTTGTTTTATTGTGCAATCACTTTGGCAGTAAATTATGCATGTTTCTAAGCTATGTATTTGAATAATAATAAGTTTCTGTGTATGTGTTGAAAAGCTTTACAAATGATATCTTTTAGTGAAATATTAAAATAAATTTAATGGAAAAAGGGTGAGTTTATTGACCAAATCTTTTTTTTCTGTTTATATAGGGACAGTGATAAGAACAACCGTCGTACGCATGTTGGAGTTTGAGAAGGAATATCTTTGCAGCAAATGCAGGAGTGTTATTACTATGCAGGTGATTATTAAGCTCGCCTTTGTCTCTCTTGCTTTGTTTTTTTGCGCTTGTGTGTCCATGTACCTGCAAAAGACGATTTTTGGAAATAACTCATTCGGGTTTAAATGGGTTGTGGGAGAGTCACCTTTTTTTTGGAAAAAGGCAGACAAACAATGAAGGGATCAATCACTAGTGAGGGGTGTGTCGGAAACACGAGGAGACACAGGAATACAGAAAAGGTCTTGTTTTTAAGCAAGGACAGTGCCATGTATTATTGCAGTCACAAAAAAGCATTCAAGGTGCTATGTTTTTTTTAGGTTTATCCTGTGCAAGCTGAACTAGAGCAGCATAAGATTAAGACCAACGAAGAAAACATTTTGGATTAGGGTAAACCACTGACCCTATTATATTTGGCTACCCCCCCCCCCCTCCCCCATTTAAAACTTTGAACACAAAAATTTAGGTTCACAGACATCTGGGGCTCCATACCAACAGGAAAATGAATCGTGTGTGTTCCCTATACAAAATAAATGGACCTGGTACATGCTCAGCATATTGACACCTCATGTCCCAAATAGTCACTAGAACTTAATTGGGACAAAAAATACTCAATTAGCATAGCAGAACATACATGTATCTATTTTTTCTTAATCATGCCATGCTAATCCAACATACTTTTTTTCAATGTTTTTTCAATCCAAAGTAACTTTCTTATTTGTTTTTGTCAATGGCAGGCCGAGTTTGATCAGTACTACACAGTGTGCAAGCCTACAAAGTGTACCAATCAAGTGTGCAACTCCACTGCCTTCCAGCCCCTCAGTGAAAAAGGTCAGTCTGCTTTACTTCATGGGGCAACTGTGTTTTTGTTTTTGTTTTTTTTCAACAGCAGGGATGCAGTTCGGAATTATTTGTCAGCCATTTTCAGAAGTTTCAGACAGTCTTTAGTGTTACTGTATCTTCCCACCGTTGTGAAAAAAATCAGCAATTCTGAAAAAAGACAGCAACGTTTTCAGCGATTTGCATTAAGTTGTGGCGTTTTGTCCAATGCCAACACCAAAGGGCATCCCTGCAACAGGCTAATTTTGTGCTTGTTTTGACTAGTTTTTCCCGACACCCATATCCCAGAAAATAAAGCTAGTCCCCAAGCTGAAATTTAAATTTGAAAAAAAAAAATAAAAAGAAGGAAAAAATTACAACATCCTTGGTTTATTTGCCATGTGATCTGTTAATGTTAACAAAAAGAGCATTGTTTTAAGAACTTTTTTTCCTGTTACGCAGGAGCAGGTCCAGTGAACTGCCGTAACTACCAGGAGATCAAGATACAGGAACAAGTCCAGCGTCTGGCTATGGGCAACATCCCGCGTAACATGTGGGTTGTCCTTGAGGATGACCTTGTGGACTGCTGTAAGGCTGGGGATGACATCACAGTCTGGTGAGTGCTACTCTTCTTCTAGTTCTAGATGGATTCTTTGTCAATTTTTTGCCTTTCGCCAGAGAATGTACAGTATCGCTTCTGTTTTATGGGTTGGTTGCCTTCACTTGAAGGTTTTGTGTTCTTATGTGAAGGTAATAGCGTGGGAGTGTCTCAGAGTTTCTGCCACTTGTATTTTGTTCTGTGTGTCTTTGTCTATACATGGACTGGGTGGCCGAGTGGTAACGCACTTGCGCTTGGAAGCGAGAGGTTACAAGTTCGACCCTGGGTCAGGGCGTTAGCAATTTTCTCCCCCCTTTCCTAACCTAGGTGGTGGGTTCAAGTGCTAGTCCTTCGGATGAGACGAAAAACCGAGGTCCCTTCGTGTACACTACATTGGGGTGTGCACGTTAAAGATCCCACGATTGACAAAAGGGTCTTTCCTGGCAAAATTGTATAGGCATAGATAAAAAATGTCCACCAAAATACCCGTGTGACTTGGAATAATAGGCCGTGAAAAGTAGGATATGCGCCGAAATGGCTGCGATCTGCTGGTCGATGTGAATGCGTGATGTATTGTGTAAAAAATTCCATCTCACACGGCATAAATAGATCCCTGCGCCTTGAGTCCGAGTCTGGAGATACGCGCGCGATATAAGACTTCATATAATAATAATATTCTAAAATATCACTAGTGATTGCTCTCTTTCTCTCTTTTATTTTTTATTTCAAATCTTTTTTGTTTGTTCAGGTGGATGAGTTTGAGAAGTTAGTTTGATCTTAAATGTCATCTGCAATACATAGTAGACCGCAGTCATTTTATTTAGCATCATTTTTGTTTTGACTTTCCTTTACCTAGCTAAGTTTGTATGTTGTGGATATAATGCTGCTGCTAAAAAAAAAATGGAAGAGCAAGAATATGCGAAAGGTGTTGCTTTCATTTGATTTTTTTTCTGATTTCAGTGGTACTGTTTGCCAGCGCTGGAGGCCTGTTGCGGAGGAGTCAAAATGCGACATTGAGATCGTGTTGAAGGCCAACCACGTTCTTATCACCAATGAACAGCGCAGCAGAGTCCTCATCACGAAAGAACTAGTAAGTCAGAAAATGGTTGGAAGTTCAGATCTGGCTGCTGTAACCCATTTTGTTTTACCTCTTCAGCTCTCACCTGCATTTTTGTATTCTTTGTCTTTTATGTCTAAAGAAATTAAAGAAAATAATGCATGTGGACTGAAAACCAACCCTTCTTGAATTAGGTACCAATGAACTGTGTGCAGAAAGAGGAGATTGTGAAGTTCTGGGAGACGCACAAGAACCAGCCATTGTCTGGCCGAAACAAGATCCTGGCCAGCCTGTGCCCGCAGGTGTATGGGTTGTACGTCGTCAAGATGGCTGTAGCCCTCACCATGGCTGGGGGAGTGCAGGTACAGGATGCTACACACATTCGTTGTGTGTTTTTACACCCCCGGTATAGGGGTGTGTATAGGTTTCGCTCGATGTGTTTGTTTGTTTGTTTGTTTGTGTTCGCATATAGATCTCAAGAATGAACGGACCGATCGTCACCAAACTTGGTGAACAGGTTCTATACATTCCTGAGACGGTCCTTACAAAAATTGGGACCAGTCAAACACACGGTTAGGGAGTTATTGGTGGATTAAGATTCTACAAGGACTTATAGAGGGACATATTAATGGTCAAAGGGAAATAACCACACTTGTTAGCAGTGCCTGCTCAGTTGGTGGCAGTGAGAATGCTAAGGACGGGGGTGTTTTTCCTACCTCGGAGGAATTTCTTGTTTTTAATGTCACTCACAGCTGCCAACACAAAACAAATTGCTACGCTTTTTGTCCAAGCTTAGAATTGCTACGTTCAAACAAATCATCACAAGCATGCAACAGTTTGCTCTTTCTTGTGAATCCTGGTGCTCATTTCTGATTTTTAGGCTGCGTGTTGCGGTCAGAATTTGTGGAAAAGAAATTGTAAATTGTTACACTTGAGATTTTACAAAGGTTTGCAGGTCTGGTCACTGTGTGGTTTTCTGTCAATTTGAAAGCCCCAAGTGAATGGATTTATGTTTTTTGTTAGTTGAAATCAGCACTTAAAAGTAGGTATACAGCACAGTTTTGCTCACCGTTAGTAATTTCAGTAAAAAAAACAATATTTTAGAATATCCAGTATGATGCTGTGTTATGTGTGTGGGAATGTGGTTAGTGGGATATAAAGGAGTGGAACTGCTTCAAACATGGGTTCATAGATTTTCAAAATGTCATTGTCAGTGCCATCTATATTCTTGCTTCTAATGAACATTTCTTCAAATATCTTTTTAGGGTTTCTGAGGTCACTGAGCAGTAGCCATTATGGATTGAATTTTGTGTCTGTTTTTTTGTGTGCGTATAAAGGAGAACACTGAAATCTTAAAATGTTAAATTTAAATTTGTTGTAATGAACAATAAGATGATTTGCATCAGTTTCACAGCAGTAATTACCTTTGTGACTTATGCTGTGAAAGCTTTGGCATTTGTACCTTTGCTTTGGCTCTTACCTGTGATAATATCACATTCCAATCCTTCTTTCAGCACGTTTTAAAATTGTCGCTTCCGAGGCTGAGGTGAACGAGAAAGTTACCACCCAAACAGGAGCCAGCTGCGGGGTCGGATTGGTTGAAAACTGAGGTGTGAGTGAGATTTCAACCAATCCCGCTCCGCGGCTGGCTCCCATTAGGGGTGGTAACTTTCCCGTGCACCTCAGGCCAGGAGAACTAAGTTTGCAGTCAATATAACACTTACCTCGACAGTACTATTCTTGCACATTATCTATTATAGGCCGAAAAAATTGGACAAAACGCTGAGTGGGTACAATTATCTCCCATAACCATGCGCCACCGTGGATCCCAAGCACTGTCCGAGTGCTTCCCCCTTACAGGATGTAGGTGGCGCGTCCTCTTTCTTTTTTCGCGCGTGTCAGACGGCTGTGTTTCTGCTACGCTCCCGGATTATTTTGGACTAAGAGGCTTCTTTTCTGTGTGGACTATCACCTGTTGGATTATTGTGTGTTATTCCACTTCTGGCTTGAGGCTACGTTGTGTTTCCTTCAACTTGTGCCTCCGTTGTTGTGTGGCGGACTCGGCGTGCCTCCCGTCCTACTTCGTGGTGACCGGTCGTCTGCTTCTCGTTTCGCCGCATTCACTTGAGTATTGACCTAAATTTTCTTTGAATTTTGTTAATTCTCGGTCTTTAAGGGTACGTACAGGGCGAGGTAGGATGTATCGTCCTGTTTTGGGTTCTGGTTCTACGGAACCAGAGTCTGCCGGGGGCAACCCTTCTCCGGGCGCCCAGCTTCATGTTTTGCGCACGGAGAGGGGGATCTTTCGGCGCTCCGACTCTCCCTCCCCAAACGCTTTGCGTTTGCGGCGAGGGAGGGCGGAGAAAGCCTGTTTGAGCAAGCTCAATGCGAGCTTGCTCAAACAGGCTGGGCTTGAGCCTGGGACTTCGGGCGGGGCTGCGCCGTCGAAGGTTCGGGGAAGGTCGAGGGGAAAGAAAAAGCTTCTTTCTCCTTCTCCTTCAGTGGAACAGGCTTCCCCCCCTTCGACGCCGTTGTCCGGCCCTCAGTCTCAGGCTTCAGCTCCTCCCGGTTTCAAGCCTGGGGGGAAGGTTTCCTTCTCCTCCCTGGCTCGAATCCGGGGGCAGGTCGATTCCCAACCCTCTTTGGGGGTTGGTGAATCCGATCTAGGGGCACTGGAGAGACTCAGGTTTTGACAGCCAACGGCCATACCACGTTGAAAACACCGGTTCTCGTCCGATCACCGAAGTTAAGCAACGTCGGGCCCGGTTAGTACTTGGTTGGGTGACCGCCTGGGAACACCGGGTGCAGTTGGCATTAAAATCTTCCTTTTCTGGTGCCTCTCCTGTGCCCTCCTCGGTTTCCACCGCTGTGGAAGCCAGGAGGGACACGGGTCCTCCTCTGAACTCCCTCGCTGGGTCGTCTGCTGCTGTTTCGACAGTAGTTTCGGCCTCCTGGGGGGGGAGATCGGAGGAGATGACGGGGTCTCTGAATTCCCTCCCCGCTGGGGTTGGGATGCGAATTGACCCCGTTCAGGGCGGTCCTGTGGGGGCAGGGTTTTTCAGGCTTCGTGCCTACGACCACTGCTACTACGGTTCCCTCTGACGTCCCTGTGACTGGTGGCTGTCCCTCTTGAAACGCTCCGGCCGACTAGTTACTGGACGTGGAGGTGTTCGACAGAACGTGGTACTTCTGTCGAATGGT
Organism: Littorina saxatilis; assembly: GCF_037325665.1. Lineage (NCBI taxonomy): Eukaryota > Metazoa > Mollusca > Gastropoda > Littorinimorpha > Littorinidae > Littorina > Littorina saxatilis. The sequence continues at coordinate 37,009,696 of NC_090251.1, read as the reverse complement.
CAGGGCGACGGGAACATTGTTTCTGTTGCTCAGACCGACACCTCCGACCGGACCGTCTTGACCCCACGCCATTCCTTAGCGTCTGGTGTTCGGGTGACGGATGGTCCGGACCAAGGGTCCGGAACGTTCCAGGCTTACGGGTCGGGATCGAACCGGACCCACGGGTCCCGACTGGACTTGACCTCCGGGTTTGGTCCGGACGGGACCCATGGTACGGGACCGTACCGGACCTTAGGGTCCTGTGCGGGACAGTACCTCTGGCCCTTGCCGGACCCCCGGACCTACGGGTCCGGATGGTACGGTACCGGACCAGTGGTCCGGTCGGGACCGGACCACTCGACCACCTCTGTTGGTCCGGGTGGTCTGGCACCGAACCGGACCATGCCGGACCACCGGACCTACGGGTCCGGATGGTACGGTATGTCCACGTCCGGACCGAGCCACCCGAACACTTCTGTGGGTACGGATGGTTCGGTGCCGAACGGGACCTCCGGATGGTACGGGACCGGACCGAACCTATGGGTTCGGATGGTCTGGTACCGGGCCAGTGGTCCGGTCCGAACCGGACCACCCGACCACCTCTGTTGGTCCGGATGGTCTGTCACCGAACCGGACCATACCGGACCACCGGACCTACGGGTCCGGATGGTACGGTATGTCCACGTCCGGACCGAACCACCCGAACACTTCTGTGGGTATGGATGGTTCGGTGCCGTACGGGACCTCCGGATGGTGCGGGACCGGACCGGAACACCGGACCGGAACACCGGACCACCCTACCGGATCGGTCCGGACCACCCGACCATCTCTGTTGGTCAGGATGGTCTGGCACCGAACCGGACCACCGGACCTACGGGTCCGGATGGTACGGTATGTCCACGTCCGGACCGAACCACCCGAACACTTCTGTGGGTACGGGTGGTTCGGTGCCGAACGGGACCTCCGGATGGTACGGGACCGGACCTACGGGTCCGGATGGTCCGGTACTGGACCGGTGGTCCGGTCCGGACCGGACCACCCGACCACCTCTGTTGGTCCGGATGGTCTGGCACCGAACCGGACCATACCGGACCACCGGACTTACGGGTCCGGATGGTACGGTATGTCCACGTCCGGACCGAACCATCCGAACACTTCTGTGGGTACGGATGGTTCGGTGCCGAACGGGACCTCCGGATGGTACGGGACCGGACCGGACCACCGGACCGGAACACCGGACCACCCTACCGGACCGGATCGGACCACCCGACCACCTCTGTTGGTCCGGATGGTCTGGCACCGAACCGGACCTACGGGTCCGGATGGTACGGTATGTCCACGTCCGGACCGAACCACCCGAACACTTCTGTGGGTACGGATGGTTCGGTGCCGAACGGGACCTCCGGATGGTACCGGACCTACGGGTCCGGATGGTCCGGTGCCGGACCACCCGACCACCTCTGTTGGTCTGGATGGTCTGGCACCGAACCGGACCATACCGGACCACCGGACCTACGGGTCCGGATGGTACGGTATGTCCACGTCCGGACCTAACCACCCGAACACTTCTGTGGGTACGATGGTTCGGTGCCGAACGGGACCTCCGGATGGTACGGGACCGGACCGGACCACCGGACCGGAACACCGGACCACCCTACCGGACCGGATCGGCACCCCCGACCGGACCGGACCATTTCTTTTCTGATCAGACCCGATGGGTTCCTGTTCAGTCTATAAATGGCGGGGGTTCGTTGGCTGGGCTGACCCAACAGTCGCAGGGTTGTTGTTTTTCTCCCCCTTCGGCTGCTGGAGACGTTTCGTCTTTGGGGCAGGGGTCTTCGCGGCCTCTTGCTTCTGTGGGCGTTTCTTCACAGCCTGCTTCATCGCTTTCGGCTCTTCCCCCTCAAGCTCCCTACACTCCTGCTTTTGAGGAGTTGTCGGGAAGTGAAGAGGAGAGTGAGTCGGAGGACGATAGGGAGGAGGATCAGGGTCGCCCTGAGGTTAACACTGATCCTCTACCCTTGCCGGTTTCTGATGGAACTTCCGAAGCTATGCTTCGTACTTTCCAACAGTACATGACAGACATCACGCGGCGTCTTGACGTCACGGATGCCTCTCTTAAGCGTCTGTCGTCTAGTGTTGACACACAGGACGTGGACCCGGGGTCTGAGGACGAGAGGCAAGGAGGCTCGCCCTCGCACAGCTAGAAGGACGTTTGAACAGTTTCAGGACGTCCTTCCCTGAGACGCCCTCTCGTCCTTTGAGTCCGCTTCGGCCCGGGCGCGGGAGGCTCACGCCGCGTCTGCCGGCGGCTCGTTTTATGAACGATCCGGCCGCCGGCAATTCGCGTTCCACCCTAGTCTCAGTGCCACGGTGGAAGCGGCAGCACATCGCCTGAGGAGTACAGATTCACGTGCAAACGCGACCTATGTTCCTCGGGAGGACGCGGGTTCAGTGCCATGCTTTCCTTCGGGAGGCGCACCTCCACTGTTTCCTCGTGTCCAATCTGTTTCGTCCCTCCCTTTTCCCTTTGACTCTCGAACTCTCCCTTTCCAGACTTCGAGTGTTTAGGGTGGGGCTGACGGTGATGTGTTCGTTGGGGAGGTGCCTTTGGTCAAGAAGGTGGAACTGAGCTCTGCTTCGTTCCACAATCTTGAGGCCACCGTTTCTTCCACAGTCGAGGCCCAAGCACAGGCCTTGACATGGATGAGCACGCTGTCCACACTGTTGGACCCTCCCGATCGGGCAGAGTCCGATTCCACTCGGGTCCTTGACACGGTTCGAGTGGATCGGGCTTTGCATGCCGTGCGATCGGGCGTGACGTCTGCGGCAGAATTGGCCATTGGAACACGGGTCCACTTTATTGGCCCTGTTCCGTGATCGTTTTCTGCCTACTTCTATTGTGCCTCCGGATATGAGGAAGAGTCTGAGGAACACGTTTCCTCAGCCTTCTTCCCTCTTTCATCCGGACACTGTTCGTTCTGTGGTGGAGTCCACACGCCAGAGGAACACTGATTCTCTGATGGTTGGCCTCGCTGCTTCGGCGACGGCGGCGGGGAGTAAGAGAAGTGCTACAGTCACCTCCAGCTCCCAGCCTCAGAAGAAGAAGAAGAAGAAGCCAGTTTCACTGCCTCCTTCTTCCTCCTCTTAGGCGCCTGTCGCGTTCCCAAGCAAGACGAAGGGTGCTCAGACAGGTAAGGGGAAGCAGCACCACCAGGGGGGGGTGGTCGCAAGCCTGCGCCTGCCCGCCAGCAGAATTTTCAGTGAGTCCCGGCCCTACGTTGACGCCCCCTCAAGTTGCCCCTCTTTCGTCCGTCGGTTCCCTTTTTCGGGCCCGCGGCATGTGGGGCAGACTGGTCTCCAACCAGTTTTTCTTGAGGGTGGTGTGGTCGGGGTTTTCTCTACCGCTGTCGTCACAACCTCCATTGTCCGCTCTACCCTTGACGTTCCCCCCTCCTCGAGACCCTGCCAGATGGCAGGCTCTTCAGGACGAGGTGAACTCGTTGGTCGAGAAGAAGGCGGTCTACCCCCTTTCTCAGCCTTCTCCGGGGTTCTGCTCCCGCCTGTTCACCGTCCCCAAAAAGGACGGCCGGTTCAGGCCGGTGTTGGACCTCTCCACCTTGAACTTGTACCTTCACAGGTGCAAGTTCAAGATGGAAACCCCTTCGTCGGTCCGGTTGGCCATCCGGCCAAACGATTGGGCCATGTCTGGGACCTCCAGGATGCTTACTTCCACATCCTGGTGGCCCCGGGGTACCGACATCTGCTCCGGTTCGTTTGGGAGGGCACAGTGTTCGAGTTTCGGGCCCTCCCATTCGGCCTGTCCTTGGCCCCTCTGATTTTCAACGGGGACAACAACACCACATGCTTAGCTTACCTTCGCCACCAGGGGGGCACCAATTCTCGGTCCCTCTCCCTGTTGGCGGAGGAGATTCTGCTCTGGTGCCAGACCAATCAGGTCCGGATGTCAGTCCAGTTCGTTCCGGGGAAACTGAACGCCCTGGCCGACATTCTCAGTCGGGGCGATCAGGTTCTCTCCACAGAATGGACCATCGCTCACAACGTTCTACAGCGTCTGTGGGCAAGGTGGGACCGTCCTCTGATCGATCTGTTCGCAACTCGATTCAGCGCTCGGCTTCCCAGGTACGTCAGCCCCTTTCGAGACATGAATGCGTTCCACTTGGACGCATTCACTCTCTTGTGGAGGCTCCTCGATGCTTACGCCTATCCCCCGACATCTCTGATTCCGAGGGTGCTGGCAAAATATCTGCAGGAACGACCAAGACTGATTTTGGTCGCGCCTTACTGGCCAACAGCTCCGTGGTTTCCAGATCTTTGCGGTCTCACCCACGTAGACCCTCTACCTCTGGATCTGGACGGGGGAGGTCTGCTCCAGCCTCGATCATGCCTCCCTCATCCACGTCCAGAGAGTCTGTGCTTGACCGCATGGCTCTTGTGCGCTCCAAACTGCTTGCACTAGGATTGCACAAGAGTTCAGTAGAGTTTTCCTTGAACGCTAAGAGGCGATCAACTAATCAGCTCTACGACTTACGCTGGAGAGCTTGGGCCACCTTCGCCTTGTCCAAGGGGATAAAGCCGCTTTATCCCTCAACACAGGACTTGGTCAACTTCCTGGTGGAAGTGTATCAAAAGAAGAGTCTTTCTTCTAAGACTCTTCTTGGATACAGATCTGCCATCGCTTCCACGATTGCGGCCGCTACTGGTCGCAGACCTGAACACTTGATCAGGTCCTCCCTCATCGCTAATGTCCTTTCGGGTATTAGCAATGCAGCGGTGTCTAAACCTCGGGTTTCATTTCCCAAGGGGGATGTCTTTCTGGTCCTCAAACTCCTGCGTAGCAATGAGTTTGAACCCCTGGCAGGCATCAGTATCAAGTTGCTGATTTTTGAGTCACTTGAGAAAATGTGACTCTATGTAATCGGTCAGTGTTAGTCTGTCCGGCCGGCCGTCCGGCCGGCCGGCCGTCCGTAGACACCACCTTAACGTTGGACTTTTCTCGGAAACTATCAAAGCGATCGGGCTCATATTTTGTTTAGTCGTGACCTCCAATGACCTCTACACTTTAACGATGGTTTCGTTGACCTTTGACCTTTTTCAAGGTCACAGGTCAGCGTCAAAGGAAAAATTAGACATTTTATATCTTTGACAAAGTTCATCGGATGTGATTGAAACTTTGTAGGATTATTCTTTACATCAAAGTATTTACATCTGTAGCCTTTTACGAACGTTATCAGAAAAACAAGGGAGATAACTAGCCTTTTCTGTTCGGCAACACACAACTTAACGTTGGGCTTTTCTCGGAAACTATAAAAGTGACCGGGCTCAAATTTTATGTGAACGTGACTCATTGTGTTGTGAATAGCAATTTCTTCCTGTCCATCTGATGCCTCATATAATATTCAGAACTGCGAAAGTGACTCGATCGAGCGTTTGCTCTTCTTGTTAAGACTAATTGTTCCTCATCGCTTTAGCCACTTGCCGTAGACTCAGTGGTATTCAAGCTTTGAGTGGCCTGGACTTTGACATTGAGTTCACCACACAGCAGTGGTTGCCAGCATGGTCACGTCAGTCTAAGGTATGTTTCTTGGGTATATTTTCTTTTACGGTAGTACTGTTCGAAAATTGCCTGGGTATCTTAATCCTTGGATTTAAGTGATTTTGATTAAGGAGTTTAATACTCTACATATCACCCTCACACCACTCTGGTATTCTGTGCAAGAATAGTACTGTCGAGGTAAGTGTTATATTGACTGTAAGGCTTCTTTTTAAGCCTACTGTCTATATGATACTTACCGAGAAAGTACTATTAGAGTTTCCCTCCCGCCTCCCCTCTTGATATGTTATGGGCTTTTTGAGGGTCTGCAGCTCATAAAGAAAGAGGACGCGCCACCTACATCCTGTAAGGGGGAAGCACTCGGACAGTGCTTGGGATCCACGGTGGCGCATGGTTATGGGAGATAATTGTACCCACTCAGCGTTTTGTCCAATTTTTTCGGCCTATAATAGATAATGTGCAAGAATAGTACTGTCTCGGTAAGTATCATATAGACAGTAGGCTTAAAAAGAAGCCTTACATTTTCTTTCATACCAGAGAGTTGACGATGATGGATCCAAGGTGCGTGGTGAGCTTCACCTGCTGTTGGTTGGGGACCCAGGTAAGATTACTGTGGTCA
>NC_090251.1:36973523-37001023 GCF_037325665.1 Littorina saxatilis | reverse complement strand
TCTGCCATGTAAGGACAGGATATATCTTTTCCTACAGGCCTGATCTAGAAATGCATTTTGATGGATGGAAATGTTTTTGTTGTAGTCTTATTTTCTTATGTCTACTACAAATGGTTGATGTTTTCAGCACATGCCAGACTGATGTTCAGAAACGAGGTGCTAGTTCAAGATGCTGTGGTGGCAGTTACTCTCATGGAGTCTTCTATGCAGGTTGGTTCACATTTGAGAAATGAGTTAAAATAGTTGTACCGTATTTGACGGATTACAAGACGCACCGTTTTATAAGCCGCACCCCCGACTTTTTAAAAAAAAAATTGGGACGAGCCACGTATAGGCCGCGTCACTCTATTAGCCGCCGTCGAAAAAAATATAATCAGATCGTGTCAATCAATCAAAACAACCAGGCAAACGAAAGTACGGTATTTGGCGAAATCGGCTCCGAGAATAAACAAGTGAAACAAAGAAGAAAAGTTTGAAGAAAAATATCACACACACAATTTGTAACCAACACACACATGTAGTCCCGCCCGGAATAAGCTTTTTTGGGATGATTTACGACTTTTGTGCACATTTCGAGCAGACGAAAACACAACATGGCGGCTCTCGCTCCTCCAACTATCGCGAGACACAAAAAAACGAAATCTCGCGCGCGCGAGATCCTGATACATCCGGTGTTTCTCTGTACGCTATCTTGTCACGACGACTTGTTGACAAACGAAGATTCGCGAAAGAAAGAGAAAAGCGCCGAGTCTTGAGTAGAGAGCTAATAAAGTACCGGTAATCGCTAATCGAGCGAAATGAAAATCCACGGCGACTTCCATTAGGTGAATGCTATTCAAGTTTAGGTAACGTTTTAGCCGCATCTTTTTATAAGCCGCAATGCGATTTTTTTTTTTAAAAAGTCGCGGCTTGTAGTCCGTCAAATACGGTACTTGTTTGTGCATATGAGAGGTGTGTGTGAGTGTGTGCTTGTGTGGGTGTGTGGGTGAATGTGTGCATGCATGTATGACAATTATCAGTATCTTTTGTTGAAGGTTTGGATATGGAGTTTCCTGCAATTTAATAAAAAAAAAAGACTTTCTGGGAGAAAAAGCAAACAGAAAAAAAAGGACATAACAAAATCATATCAGTAAACAGAACAGAAATCGTAATGCATAAACAGCACAGCAGACACAATGAAATGATGAGTGTGCATCTGAGAAGGGGAAGGGGGGCGGGGGTGGGAGGGGGATACGTCCTGTGAGAATTTTGCCATGAAACGCTGCTTGTTTATCAACAGGGTGCCGCTTTGCTGGGAGGAGTCAATGCCCTGCATACTGCCTTTCCTGAAAATGCTGAAGAGGAATACATTTTGCAAGGTAACTTGACCCCTACCCCAAAAGAATTTTATGCAGCAGTTAGATTAGAACTGTACCTGTGTGCTTAGAATTAATCTAAAACAGACTGTTACCACCATTCCAAAACCAAGAATCATCAGCAAGGTATTTTATGGAATGTTTTGTGATTTAAAAAAAAAAAGTTTGTCAGTAAATTTTCCATAAATCAAAGATTCTTGATTTTTGCTTTGGGTTTTTGCGGCAAAAAGCCAATGAAAAAATGCATTCTTTGTAAAGAGTAATAATTCTTTTTTAGCGGAGATGGTGCTGACTCGCTTGGACCTTACAGACCTGCTGGAACATGAGATGAACAATCACACTGCCATGAAGGAGAGACGTCAGCACGAACAAGAGGCCGAAGCAGCAACTGCAAGACTCTCTGCTGACTCCACCACCCAGCTGCCACTGTCGTCAGACCCCAGGCAGAGGCAAATCTCACAGTCTGCGTGCATCATCACCGTTGACTCACAGTCTCAGAGGCCCGATTACCCTAGTGATGGGAGCCTGAGGAGGGGACAGAACTCACAGGCTGCGTGCGTGGTTAGTGTTGACTCACAGCCTCAAAAGCATGATGCCAATACTCGTGATGCGAGCCTGAGCTGGAGACAAAACTCCCAGGCTGCGAGCATGGTTAGTGTTGACTTACATTCTCAGAGGCGTGATGGCATGGCTGATGCAGCCACACATCAAGAGAATGCTGCAGAACACAGCTCGAGGAAGGCATTGAGTAGCATCAGACTGGGGGCTAGTCAGACTACGTTAGCCTCAAGGAGCATGGAAAGGCCCTTGGCTTCCCAATTAACCAGAACAGAAGCTGATGACGATGATAGGGATAACCGTTGTGAGCTTTTTGAGGAACAAAATACTGGGCAATCCACCAGTCATCTTCCTTCTTCTTTCTCCAGGTCTCAAACTTTACAGCCCAACAACAGCAAATCTGGTGGTGCTTCAAGCACAGAACACCATGGTACTGGTAACCTCACTCATCATCCTCAGCCGCAGTTTGATGATCTGGAGACTTCAGCGCTGTCTGACATCTTCGATGATAGTGTCCACGAAATCTTTGCCAAACCGTCCACAGCAAGAAAAAACAGTGAAGTGGACGGTGCTTCCAAGGATTGCTCGTCATCAGTAAATAGAAGAAACCTTGATGTGCACGGTAAAACCAACATGACATCAAAATCACAAGTAAATAATGCCAGCACGAATTTAGCTTTGCCACAAGTTTCCAGTCACATGTCGTCACAGCATCCGCTGGATCTTGGAGATAAAGAAAGGAGTCATAACGACCAGCAAAACTCGGATACCACATCAGCTGAATCTCGTGCCAAACCTTTCAGTTCTGATAGCAGCAGAGCAGTCACAGATTCTTGCATCAGCCAAACCATCCAGAGCAGAATGTCAAGAACGGATCCCAACCAAAGACAGCAGCCTCCTGATGATTTCACAGGCACAGATCCACAGTTCCCTTCCTCGTCAGACCTCCTAGACAGCATTGACAAGGAGCAATCCGGAAGGCTGATATACTCGAAGAACAGCAAGGTTACTACCGAGTCCAGTAAGCGCCTGGCCTCAAAACTGAAAGACAGGCTGAGCGGCTTTGTCCGAAACAGTCATCCTCAGCGTCTGTCACACTCTGAGAAAGATGATAACGATCTTGGTGATGCATTTTTCAACACTTCTGCCCTCAGCAAAGAGAAGAGCGAGGAACCAGATGAGAGTAAAAGAAGAACTGGTGAAGCGTTAAAGATTTCCCAAAAAGGACAGGGAACGTCATCTACTGGGCAGAGAAAGCAACAACCTGCAGTGACTGACAATGACTTGAGCAGTGATTGTGACAGAAACGATGCATTTGTCTCAAGCAAGCAAGCAAAAGGAAAAAGTAGCAAGGATAAGTTGGAACAGAAGCGTTCAGGCTCAGAAAAGTCAGACACCTTCGCTTCTGTCACTCCAAAGACTAGAAGAGCATCAAGCAACAAGGATCCTGCCTCTGATAGCAGTAGATCGAAGAAAGAAAAGCAGTCAGACTTTCCTTCAGCACAGAGAAACAAAGCTGGGTTGAACACAAGCAGAACAGACCCCTGCAGTGGAGGAGAAACCAAGTCAAGAGTTTCTCAAGGAACTCTGTCTAAACTGAAGAAGTTTTCTTTCAGTTCTTCAGCAGAGGATGAGTCGCCTACTGCAGAGCAGAAGCGGAAAAGTATAGAGCCCGTGTCTTACAACGATCCTCTGAACTCTTCCCTTACTGCTCAGAGTCAAACAAAACGTGACAGTGCTGTGAAGAGACAAAGAGAGAACAGAACTGATGTCGGAGTTGAAACAGACAGGAGAGATCATGTTGACCATGGACATAGCTTCCAGCAAAAACTCCCAGAGACCTCAACCCTCCTCACACTGGGAGAGAACGAGAAGTCCAAGTCCACTGTAGACCAGGGAAATGCTGAAAGCAGACCATCTGCAAGCTCAGTCGTTTTGTCTAAAAATCCCAGCTCGTTCTTTCAACTGCCTGACGACAGTGACGATGATTTGGATGACAGTTTCCTTGGAACGTCAGTGAAGAAGAGAAAGTGTTTCAAGCTATCCAACGACAGCGATGATGACGATGATAACTTGAACGGGAGGGACAAGGTGCCTGGAAAATCCGAACTGACGAAGGCCGCTGCAGCAGGAGGAACCTGTATGATGCCTGACAGTCAGACTAGTATTTTTTCGTCACAGTCCTCTGCTCGGGCCGAGCTCACTAGCAAAGCAGAAAGCAGAGAGCTGGCGGTCATGAGGAACACTAACCAGAAAGGTGTGACGAAGAGGAGTGAAACGCCCAGCGCTCTGTTGCAAAGTCAAAACAGTTTGACCTTGAGCCAGTCCTCTGTGCATAACCAGCTCAAGGACATAGACCAACGTCAAGTAGTTGCCAGGCAACCATACTTGCCAGCGGTTGGCGGGACTCCAAGCAACTCTCAAAACAATTTCCCCACTAGCACTCCTGTTGAATCAAGGCCATATCAATCTGAGAAGCCTGTCCCAGGCAATTTAACCCAAAGCGGGTCAGACAAGAGAAGCAACTCTTCACTGCCTCAAAATAAGAGTAACTCTGCAGGGAAGACAACTCCAGCTTGGCTGATGAAGCTGAATGCTCAGAGGAAGTGTCCCACATTGGCTGGCACTGTGTCATCGTCGTTTTCATCAACATCAGCATCACCTTTTTTGTCTGTTGGTGATGATGATGATGATGATCTGGATCTTGGTCTTGACTTTGATCAGCCTTTCAAAAAGCAAAGAAAAAGTTAGTGAAAGTGTGTGTGTGTGTGACAGCGTGTGCGTGTGTGTGTGACAGTGTGTGTGTGTGCGTGTGTGTGTGACAGTGTGTGTGCTCATGTGTGTGCTCATGTGTGTGCTGCATGCATAAAGACAGATAAATGAAGTAAAAGTATTGTGTGTCAGTGTATGCTTGTATTCAGTGTGGAAAATGGCATGAATGTCAGGTTTCCCTTTGTTTTCCAGTATATATCTGGATGTAGGAATGTGCAATATCTTCATGTAAATGCAGGCTCACATGTGCTGCTTAAAGATACCATTATATGTTTGTTGAAATATATGAAATAATAATGCACATGGTTGTCAGTGTCTGAATATGAATAATAAAGTAGCACGAGTAAAATTAATCAGCTTTGTGGTTTTGTGTGTGTGTGTGTGTGTGTGTTTCTTTTTCCTGACTTTTTATTTTCACTCACGGACATTCCCGTGTCTTGTAAAATCGCAAGTAATTATCAGTGACTCTCTCTCTCTCTCTCTCTCTCTCTCTCTCTCTCTCTCTCTCTCTCTCTCTCTCTCTCTCTCTCTCTCTCTCTCTCTCTCTCTCTCTCTCTCTCTCTCTCTCTCTCTTGATGCTTGTGATGGAGTTTTCATGTTTCAGTATTAGTATCAAACCCTGCCCGGGGTTTTTATTGAGTCACTTGAGAAAAAGTGACTCTATGTAATCGGTCAGTGTTAGTCTGTCCGTCCGGCCGGCCGTCCGGCCGGCCGTCCGTAGACACCACCTTAACGTTGGACTTTTCTCGGAAACTATCAAAGCGATCGGGCTCATATTTTGTTTAGTCGTGACCTCCAATGACCTCTACACTTTAACGATGGTTTCGTTGACCTTTGACCTTTTTCAAGGTCACAGGTCAGCGTCAAAGGAAAAATTAGACAAATTATATCTTTGACAAAGTTCATCGGATGTGATTGAAACTTTGTAGGATTATTCTTTACATCAAAGTATTTACATCTGTAGCCTTTTACGAACGTTATCAGAAAAACAAGGGAGATAACTAGCCTTTTCTGTTCGGCAACACACAACTTAACGTTGGGCTTTTCTCGGAAACTATAAAAGTGACCGGGCTCAAATTTTATGTGAACGTGACTCATTGTGTTGTGAATAGCAATTTCTTCCTGTCCATCTGATGCCTCATATAATATTCAGAACTGCGAAAGTGACTCGATCGAGCGTTTGCTCTTCTTGTTTCCTGTTCTGAGGATTTTTTATCATCCCTTCCAAGTTCCCGTGATCTCTCGTTTGTCATTAGCGCAGGTGTACATCCTAGTCATTAGACACTATTCATTTGAGGGAGAAAAATTCTCTATTTCAGACAGCCAGATGCACTAAAGGACGCCCACCCCCCCCCCCTACCCACACACGCACATAGACATACGCTTTCTCCGAAAACAAAATAGAAAAATAAATAAAAAGGAAGTGTTTAAAAAGAAATAAAAACAAAGAGTAAAAGAAAAGTCCTGTACCTTCCGATTTTTGTAAAAACTTTCACCAGGTGTACAGACACAGACACGCATACACATACGGACGCACACGCACGCACGCACACACTGAAACACACGCTCGCACGCACACACGTACGTACTGGCACGCTCGCGCACACACACACGTACCAGGACCGGACTAGGCTAGGGTACGGGGGGGGGGGGGGGGGTTGCCAGTGGTGGTCCAGGGGGATGTTCCCCCTGGTGGGGTCAAGGGGCAGAGCGCCTTGTGGGGGTCATATGGGTAGGTCATATTCTGAGATAGGAAAATGGTCGCTCCTTGCATGAAACGGCATAAAATAAACAATAATAAAAAAATGTTTTAAATAAGTGAGGTACATGTTTAGGCTAGGGGGGGAGGCCGGGTTGCGCAACCCCCATAACCCCCCCGGTAGTCCGGCCCGGCGTACATACACACTGACACACCCACACACACACACACACACACACACCGTCATCGCCAAAAGCTAGAGTTCGAGACCACTCAGTTCGCGTCATGCGAAGCACGTGGCTTCAACCCATCATTGCTGTGCAGCAGCTGCTGTGTCCGCAGCAAACACTCCTCCCTGCCGCAGGTACAACAGACAGGTATAAATATGTGTCGCATGGGGTGTGGCTCTGCTGCAGCAGCGGCCGCCGCAACGCAATATTGCCTTTCCCACCACACGCGCAGTATAACTCGCGTGACGCGTTGAACAGTCAATACTCAGACTCGTGTTGTCTATTTGTACATCTTGAACGAACGCAGGCTGTGCCTTTCACATATGAGAGCTTTAAAACTTACCAGAATTCCAGGAAAATGATATTTTGTTGAATTTTTTTTCTTCTTTTTTTTAAAGCTAGAGCCTTCAAAACTTCTCACACTTCTTATGTTGGATGACCCCCCAGATACAATAAAAGCCAGATTGACCCTCATGGAAGTTTAAGGTCCTAATGAGGTTTTATCAAGGTTTAAAAAATGGAAAACTACTATTTTCTTTGACTTTTTTGTCTGCTCGTTTTGAATAAGCTAGAACCCTCATACGTCACTCGGCAATTCTTGGGCTCAGTGAGCTCCAGTAACATGGTGAAAGCATGGTTGATCAGTCTTCGTCAAATGTCAACGTCACAGAAGGCTCAAGTTCAAGTGAGATCAGGTTTTTATTTGTTTGTATTCTTCAAACTCCGCTCATGTTGAACCTGTCATGCATCATGGCCCTTGTTTGTCCACAAAGTGTGGTTGCCCTCCGTCAAATCTTAAGGTCAACGAAAACAATGCCCGATCACGGTGCTTTCTGAGTCCATCTCCATCCCAACCGCACCCCCATCACCACATCCTCCCCCCCCCACCCGTCCCTCTCAACCCCAACTTTGCGAAGGGGAGTCGATCGAACAATTTCTTTCCTTGCTTTTTACATTACGTCAAGTTTTGATTTATTTAGTGTTTACAAAAAAAAGGTTCATTGTGAACAAATGGCTTGAGTTTAGACTGTCTCTACACATATATTACACCGCCGTGAGTGCTCTCTCTCTCTCTCTCTCTCTCTCTCACTGCATCATATATTCAGAACACCACGGCGCAGCCAACCGATCTATAAACTGACACACACACACACGCACACACACGAAGACACACACACAGGCCAATATACAGGCGTTGAAACGACTGACTATAATCCGTTCTGATTGTCGTGAAACTTCACCATCTGGCCGCTAACCTGGCCTATTGTTTTACTCTACTCTACACAACGTGACACGCAGTCCCAAATTACCTGGCTGGTTTGCTTATCTCCCAGTTTTTAATTCCTACCTGTGAGCTGGGGATGACTTTCAGGTGTGGTGCTTCGTTGTGAGTGTTTTGATCCTCACTTTAAGTTTCATTCTGTGCGGTGGAGTTGGGGTGGAGTACTGGTTTCATGCGAGAGTGTCGAAGTGGCAGTGGTGGTCGATTGGATGGTGGGTCGTTGCTCAGGTAATTTAAGTTTCTGTTTATTGATTTCTTGATTTGTATTGATTGTTACACTAATTCAGTGTTTGTGTTTGTGTGTGTGTGTGTGTGAGAGAGAGAGAGAGAGAGAGAGAGAGAGAGAGAGAGTGAGAAAGAGAGAGAGAGAGTGAGAGACAGAGAGAGGAGAGAGAGAGATCTTGTGAGAGAGAGAGTGTGTGTGTGTGTGTCAGGTTGTGTGTGTGTGTGTGTGTGTGTGTGTGTGTTTCATACATTACACTTCACATTTGGCATTGTTTGGGAGATTTCACCTACCTTAACCCCGGAGGCTGATACATTACCCGATTTAATTACTGTTTGATAATGCCATTACGAAATGTAGATAACAGCCTTTCCCCTCTCTCTCTCTCTCTCTCTCTCTCTCTCTCTCTCTCTCTCTCTCTCTCTCTCTCTCTCTCTCTCTCTCTCTCTCTCTCTCTCTCTCAGTCTCTTCTTCTCTGACTCAGTCTCTGTCTTTCTTTCTCTCTCTTTCTCTTTTCTCCCTCAGAGCTCTCTCTCTCTCTCTCTCTCTCTCTCTCTCTCTCTCTCTCTCTCTCTCTCTCTCTCTCTCTCTCTCTCTCTCTCTCTCTCTCTCTTGCTTCCTTTCTCTCTTTTTGTGTGTGTAAAAAAAAGTTATCTCGATGTTAAATGGAAATAAATGTCCTTGCTGACTTTAGAATGGTTGTCTCGCAGTTAAAACCCCACTCATATCGTTTCCATAACTCAACAGAAAATTTGGGTTTTGTCCTTTGTGTAAAATTGATTTTGAAACAAACACAATAAAATTCATTTCCGGATTGAATGCCCAACATATTTTTAGTTAACAATGAAACTATTTGTCGAAGTTCCTAAGTAATGGCGATCAGTTTGACAGCTTAATTACACTGTTTCCAAATTAAGACAAAGAAACAATAATTATTGTAAATACAACAAGGGTTTTGATTTTTACATTTGAGTTCGGATTGTTCGTGTTGAGTAATAATGCTCATCTGTTTCTGTCTGTGAAAATGAATTCTTTCTTGTGCAGTTTTGCATTTATAAACATAAAAGAGTATTGGGGGAGATAGGATTGGCTTTGTTTGTTTGTTTGTTTGTTTGTTTGCTTGTTTCTTTGTTACTGTTCTGTCTGTCTGTCTGTCTTTCTGTCTGTCTTTCTTTCTTTCTTTCTTTCTTTCTTTCTTTTTCTTTCTTGCTATCTTTCTTTCTAGTTTTCATTATTTTTCAGAATGGTTTTATGCCGAATGGTATGTTATCGTTATTTACCTTATGGGTTATGTGCAGACTTCCAATAAAAAAAACCCTGATGAATACATATCGTAGTGATTTCTACGCATCATAGTTATAGACTGTATCTGTGCGTGTGCTTTGAATGATTGCTGCGATCAACACGATCATATTCCGACAGCTCTGTCTGTGATGCAAATTATGGGGAGCTGGCTCCCACCGAATTATAGGTTGTACCCAACATTCGATATATGTGCTGCCGTTGATTGCCTAGTGACTTCGATCATGGCTGAATCGATCTGTTATACTGAAGCACTCGGTCTTGTTTTGTTTTGGTGTGAGGGTAATAGAGAGAGAGGGAGAGAGAGAGAGAGAGAGAGAGAGAGAGAGAGAGAGACGACAGAGACAGAGATTAACGTTGTATTTGTATTTTTCAGTAACTTGAACAGACAAAGCGTTAACGGGAGAGAGAGAGAGAGAGAGAGGGGGGAGAAAGAGAGAGAGGGGGAGAGAGAGAGACGGAGGGGGGTGGGACGTTGTCGGTAACTTGAACAGATAAAGCGTAAGCAAAACAGATAACAAGAACTAAAAGTAAACATCGACCATTACTCGTGAATAAAAGAAAAGAAAAGCACATGAACGTTTGAAAGTGTTGGTTATCTTGTTTGGTTTGCCAATAAGAAACTTTTAGAGAGATAGAGTGCTAATGTTCTGAAGGCAAGAGTAAACAAGTATATTGGTTAGTTTAGGATCTACTCTTTTTGTCAATTTTAGATTCTTGTCATGTATACACAAACCTATGAATAGTTCGCTGCTGCTTGTACGTTTTGATATTCCGGCTACTAAACGAGGATTATTCACAACGCTAAGTGATTACTACATGTACTCTTTAACTATAGCTTTGATATAATGCTGCATTGAAAACTAATAAGGGAACATGTGTATTGATATTGATTCAGAGACGAAAGCAATATATCGTAGGTGTTACTACCGCGGCAGCTGTTTTTGCCGATATAGATAAAACGATATAACGTTAAACGTGCAATGTGTTGCCCTGGTATATGAGTAACCTATGCGTGACAGGTTTGCAATAAGTATCAGTGATGAGTTCTATGTATACTATACTTAGTATCTTGAAATAGAGATATAACTCTGTGCAGTAGCTGCGATGTTTTAGCACGAAAAGCATGAAAATGAACGAAACATAAACAGCATATGTTGCTGTACTCCTTTCCAGGATCCTTTGTTTTCAAGATTAGTGCGTCGTGGGTCCCCCTCCAAGACTCTGTAGTGCCTGTTTTCGGCTTCCAATATGTATAGGATTAGTTTTTATTCATTCTGTATTGAAACTAGCAGACGATTTTATCAGTACCAAATTTAGTGCGTCCCGGGACCCGCTCTTTTCAAGATAAGTGCGTCTCGGCCCTCTGCAAGAATTTGTAGTGCCTGTTTTCGGCTTCCAGTGCGTATAGGACACGTTTTTGTTGATTATTTATGGAAACTAGCAGCCGATTTCATCAATTCTAAATTCAGAGCGTCCCGGGTCCCACTCTTTTCAAGATTAGTGCGTCGCGGGACCTTCTCCAAGAATTTGTAGTGCCTGTTTTCAAATTCCAGTGCGTATAGGACACGTTTTTGTTCCTTCTGTATGAAAACTAGCAGACAATTATATCAGTACCAGATTTAGTGCGTCCCGGGACCCACTCTTTCAGTCACTAGCAAGATTAGTGCGTCACGGGACCCTCTCCAAAAAAGTGCAGTGCCTGTTTTCGGCTTCCAGTGCGTATAGGAAACGTTTTTGTCTTTTCACATTAGTACCAAATTTAGTGCGTCCCGGGACCCACTGTTTTCAAAATCAGTGCGTCGCGAACCCTCTCTTTTCAAGGTAAGTGCGTCGCGGGACTCTCTCCAAGATATTTAAATTAGAGGGCCTGGTTTTTGACTTCCAGTGCGTATACGACAGCTTGGGGAGCCCTGTACAAAATAAAGTGTAGTTTAGATCGAAACTAATTAAGGCAAATGACCATGAAAAGCCAGCAGCGCCAACGCGTCTTGAGTGATATTTGTAACACACAAAGCAGTCCCTGTGTTTGCAGCGATTGATCTATCCGTCGCTTTGATTAATATTACAAAAGGCAGCCACATTCTGTGTTTGGAAGATGAGATTGGTGTTCGGTTCGTTCAGGTTTTCAAAGTTCCTGTCGCTGTTGATGATCCCATGGGAGATGACGACGGTGTGGTGGGGTGGGGGTGGGGGTTTGGGGGTGAGGAAAGGGGGGTGCGAGACACTTCGAATGAGAAGGGGTTGATTATATCGTTAATCCCAAAATGCCAAGACTGTCTGTGATGACTTGAAACCCAACGCCCACTCAGAATAGCCTCAGGTAGATCTTTGCA
Organism: Littorina saxatilis; assembly: GCF_037325665.1. Classification (NCBI taxonomy): domain Eukaryota; kingdom Metazoa; phylum Mollusca; class Gastropoda; order Littorinimorpha; family Littorinidae; genus Littorina; species Littorina saxatilis. The sequence continues at coordinate 36,989,266 of NC_090251.1, read as the reverse complement.
GTAGATCCAGTTGGATAACAGGCACCTTTGAGGACCACCTTGCAATTCCCAGACGTGGTCAGGAGAATCACACAAAATAATTGCCAGCTTGGTCTGAGAGAGAGAGAGAGAGAGAGAGAGAGAGAGAGAGAGAGAGAGAGAGAGAGAGACTGAGAGACTGAGAGGGACAGGGACAGACGGAGAGCGACAGACAGACCGGCAGAGAGAGAGGGAGAGGGGCGGGGATCAGTGACAGAGAGATACAGAGACGTGTGTGTGTGTGTGCGTGTGTGTTGTGTGTGTGTGTGTGTGTGTGTGTGTGTGTGTGCGTGCGTGCGTGCGTGCGTGCGTGTGTATGTGTGTGTGTGTTCCTTCCTTCCTTCACTTCGTTGGGCGTATGAGTGTAGAAACTTTGCGATGGTTCAATGTTTTTCACGCACGCAACACATAGTCACAGCCAAGCAGCTTTATGATACTCCTATAAGTAACACTGTGAGCAACAAATAATAAGCTCCGTTGGGAATTCAATGGAGAGAACAAAAAATCAAATAATGTGTTCACGCATGCGTTCAACAGGAAGGCAGAATTACCGTCTTCAATGCCGTCGAGGTTAATTAAGCTCAGGTATCTATCCCGGAGTATAGGTATCGTCCACTCTTCTGTCTTTACAGCGGTTTATCTCACAGTAGTCCTTCTTCGGTTACATGGTATTTCTTCCAATTAGACGGGCGTAATAGCCTAGTGGTTAAAACCGTGGACCTTCCGTGTGGGAGGTTTGCGCCAGGTTCCAATCCCGACTGCGCCCGGTGGAATAAGGGTGGAGATGTTTCTGATCTGATGTTTCTGATCTCCCAGCTCAACGTATGCGCAAACCTGCTAGTGCTAGAGCCGTATCCCCCTTTGCGAGCACAAACGAGCATACGAGTAAGTGCGCACGTGAAAGATCCTGTTATCCATGTCAGAGATAGGTTGTTTATGGAAACACACTCATATCCAGCATGCATTCCACGAAAACGGAGAATCACTGCCTATAAATGGTGGGGGAAAAGAGCCATACTCGCAAAACTGACCTCACGGCGTGGGAGTTGCAACACACGAACGCAGAAGACGAAGAAGAAGATTTCATGCAATCAACAGAATTGTACGTCTGGTTACTCGGCAGAGTTCTGAAGACACATTTGTGACGAAAATGAATGTGTCATAAAGAATAGGTATCACACCCCCTTTAGTCTCAGCCTTAGTACACCTCACAGTCATAAGTCTGCCGTATTTTGATACTTTAATAAGTCTGCCGCATTTTGATACTGTAATAAGTCTGCAGCAATTTCATGCAAATAACGTGAATCGGATGTCTTGTTACTGGCGGCAAGACATATTGGAAATCAAAATAAATCTGTCACAGAGTATAGGCTAAGTATTGCACTTATTTTGTCTCTGCTTGAGTACACATCACAGTAATAAATCTGCAGCAATTATGTTCAATTAACGTGAATAATATGTCGTCTCACTAGACAGTCTTCTAAAGACATTTTGGTAGTCAAAATAAATCTGTCACAGAGTATAAGTACATGTAGTGCACACATTTTGTCACTGCCTGGGTAGACCTAACACTAATAAGTCTGCAGCAATTATGTTCAATTAAACGTGAATCGGATTTCTTGTTATTTGGCAGAGTTCCAAGTAATGACATGTTGCTGATCAAAATAAAGTCTTTCACAGAGTATAGTAATCACTAATTGCACACCTTTTTGTCTATGCTTGGGTAGACCTAACAGAAATAACTCTACAGCAAATTCATTCAATTAACGTGAATAATATGTCGTGTTACTCGGCAGTCTTCTAAAGACGTATTGATAATCAAAATAAATCTGTCACAGATTATAGGTATCGCACACCTCAGTTTGTGTCTCCGCTTTGGTACGCCTCACAGTAATACGTCTCTGTAACAAAAATAAATCTGTAATTGTGACACGCCATTTTCACGTTGTATATTTTAACGGTTCATCGGTTTGGACACAATCGCCAGGCTTAGCAGCTAGACTATCATTTAACTCGCCTGAGTAGAAATAATAATGTGCTATAACGCTACAGTTATTTTGATTCCAGTGTTAGTTTTCTTCTTCAACAGTACTCCATTCCTCTTTCTTCAGCTTAGTCCCTTCTCTCGAATTCTTACCATTAGCAGTGATTCAAATGCAATTTCAGGCATAATATCGTGGAATTTCTACTAAGCCTAAAAGCATGGTCTCCTAGAATTTTTTCGAAGAATCAAAAGATGAAATGTCGTGCAGTCAGGATCAGTCTGGAGTTCCCAATAATGATCTCTACAGCTTTGAAAAATTAATGCTGCCGGTAGCCCAGTCCTGTTTGCGTACACATATGAACGGAAGGAAGGACTGACGGTGAGACAGAGTGACAAATATACGTGCACACGCATTTATATAAGCGCACTATTGAACAGTGAGGGACGGACGAAAGACAAAGAGACAAGCAGGGACACACACACACACACACACACAGTGCACACACACATACACACAGCACACACACACACACACGGACATACACACACACACACAACCACACACATACACACATACATACACACACGCACCACACACACACACATACACACAACCACACACACACACACACACACACACACACACACACACACACACACACACACACACACACACACACACACACACACACACACACATACACACACACACACACACACGTACACACACACACACACCCATACACACACACACACACACACACATACACACACACATACACACACACACACACACACACACACACAAACACACACACACACAAACACACAAACACACATACACTAAAGCCTGTCTTACACTGTGCCGAATATCCTTACGAATATGAAAATGTTGTATTCGGCCAAAAAAGAGACGAATGGACAGGAAAAAACAGAGAAAAATCGAAGGCTTACGAATCCTTGCAAATGTCATACGAATGGTTGCGACTGCTTGCGAATGTCTACCGATCATTGCGATTGTATACGAATCCATATATACGGATCTATTACGAACGTTGCGGGTGGCCTTGCGAGTGTTGCGAGTGCTTGCAAACATTTTACGAATAAAACGAGTATGCAATTCGCATTGTTCGTAATGTTGCTCTTACACTCTGGCGAATTGCCCTTGCGAATAGAATTCGCCAATAACTCGTAATGATCGGGACATGGTCGCAAGACATTCGTAAATGTTCTTAACCATTCGCCACCATTCGTCTCTGTTTGCGAACATTAGCAACATGCTCCTAATATTCGCAAGGAAGTCATATTCTGAATGTTTCGCAACGTACTCGTAAGTATTCGCAAACCATTCGTAATCATCGTAAAGGTATGCGTAGCGCTCGCAAGCATTCGTAAGGATTTTATTCGTGCACATTTTGCCAACATCTTGCGAATGGTTGCGAATTCATTACGAATTTCACAGGAATGTTTTGACCATTTCTTCCCAATTCATAAGAATTTTGCGAAAGTCTTACGAATGCTTGCGAGTGACTGCAATTGCTTGCGAATGTTTTAAAAACAGTAAGAATATCTTGCAAACGTCTTGCAACTAAACGGCGATTTTGATGCGTATGTATTCTCAATGATCGGAACACATTCGCAAGCACTCGCAACCATTTGTAAGACATTCGCAAGGATTGGTAAGGCTTCCAATTTTCTATATTATTCATGTCCATGTGTCTATTTTATTTACAGAGAGAGAGAGAGAGAGAGAGAGAGAGAGAGAGAGAGAGAGAGAGAGAGAGAGAGAGAGACAGAGAGAGAGAGAGAGAGAGAGAGAGAGAGAGAGAGAGAGAGAGAGAGTCAGTCAGGTTTGACCAGACTTAAATTTCAATGAGACCGTACGACCATAATTCATGTTTCCATGGCACCCTGGAGTTTGCAGGCCGAGTTCAGTAGGTCCCAATGGCGTGCTTCACGTTGAAATTGTGCTATCTGCCTGCAAGAAGATCGATAGAAGCTTTTAGCAGGTTCATTTTGCTCGTATCCCAGACTTTCTCGTGTTGATGGTTTTCGTGATTTTATGTCACGCATGGGGCTTTGGTCTTACGAAGGGACTTGCGGAGTGTGCAGATTCGTTTGAACCACAAGTCTATCAATACTACTAGTTTAATTTGCTTCTGTTTGAACTGAAATCAGGACGGAGAGAGATAATTTGAAAGTATGTCTAGATCTGTCTGTCTATGACACTTTGTCTGGGTCTCTCGGTAAGTTTGTCATTGTTTCTGTCTGCACAAATGTTTGTCCGTCAGTCTCTACGTTCACTTGTCCGCTTGTCTTGCAGTCCGTCTGTCGGTACGAGCGTCTCTGTCTGTGTGTCTGTCTGTACTAATATTTGTCTGTCTGTCTGTCTGTCTGTCTGTCTGTCTGTCTGTTTGTCCGTCCGTCTCTCTGTCTCTCTCCGTCTCTCTCTGTATATCTCTTTTTTCTCTCTCTCTGTCTTTCTCTCTCTCTGTGTCTTTCTCTCTCTCTGTCTTTCTCTCTCTCTCTGTCTTTCTCTCTCTCTCACTCTCTGTCTCTCTCTGTCTCTCTGTCTCTGTCTCTGTCTCTGTGTCTCTCTCTCTCTCTCTCTCTCTCTCTCTCTCTCTCTCTCTCTCTCTCTCTCTCTCAAGGACAGATTGTAAGAAAAGGCGTAGCCTTAAATCTTAATCCTTGTTGAATAAAGTTCAATTCAATTCAATGCAATGCTCTGTACCCACCCCCCTACCCCCAAAAAAAAATTCCAAACCACACCCCCACTTCCCCTTCACACACAAAGCCGGTCTCAAGACGAAGCCTTTGCGTTGAATGCCAAACGAAAATGTCCCTTTTACTGTTGCAGGTTCAGGAGACTGTCAACGCAAACTAAGCTGACATAGGACTGCCTTGGATTCCGTGTACAGAACCGATGCCAGAGCTCAAAGATTTAAGATAGATGTGCTCATCTTGAAGCCATTTCAGGACGTCACTTCAAAGAAGGGACATAACAACACCGCCACCACTCCAAAAAGCGTCTGCGCAGCCACAACGGAAATTAACCTCATCGTGTCATCTATCCCCCAACATTAAAAAGGCGGCAAACAACCCAAAATAGTGCGTCCTATAAGACACAAACAAAAACAAAACAAACTACCATCATTTGCAAAACAACAACATAAGAGACAACTTGTCCTCAATCTCTAAAAACTGTAAAGAAGGGACTTAACCCCAGAAATTTGGTCCACGAAAACGCAATGGGTTGATGTGCGTGTTCATGGATACAGACGCTGCTACAGAGGCTGCAAGTTTCCGATGTGTCTTGGCTAGCTGCTTATGGGATCTTGTTTGTCCAGGTCTTCTTTCACGGTCAACAAGCACCACACCACCGAGTCCATCAGGTAATCCAGTAGTTGGATGGATGGATGGGGTGGATGCATGCATGCTCGGATGGCTGGGTAGATGGGATATTCAATTCGTCGTCATATTTTTTCAGTGCAGATATTCTCGTAAATGTCTTGCTTTGTTGAAATTAAAACGTTCCAGTTCCTTTGGGTTAAAAAAAAAGAAAGATATCTAGCACAGACGGTAACTCGTATATCTTGCGAACAAAAGCACGGGGGAGTTAGAATCACAAATCTGTGATCCAGAAAATGGATCCCACATTTTGTAGCTGTCAGGCGCTAAGCAGGGATTGGAAGAAAACAAGACAGAATGCGTGGAGGATTTTACTGTTTACCTGTAAAGATTATCAAAACACAACGTTTAAATGTTGAATAATTGAGCATCATTCAAAACCCCAAACCGAATTGTAGGCTGTTTGTGCTGTGAGTATTTCTTTAAAGAGATACTCGTAGCAACAACAACAACAACAACAACAACAACAACAACAACAACAACAACAAATGGTCTCAGATCGCCCCATAAGCTAAACAGTTCTGTTATGGGTATGACATTATTTCATCTCGCGCCAGGAATACCTTTACAAATTAATGAATTTTTACAACGTTCAATTATTTCAAATTTTAAACGCTGTGTTTTTGATCATCTTTGCAGACTGCAATTTCTTCATTCACTGTCTTTACACCCCCGGTATAGGGGTGTGTATAGGATTCGGTCGATGTGTTTGTTTGTTTGTTTGTGTGTTTGTGTTCGCATATAGATCTCAAGAATGAACGGACCGATCGTCACCAAACTTGGTGAACAGGTTCTATACATTCCTGACACGGTCCTTACAAAAATTGGGACCAGTCAAACACACGGTTAGGGAGTTATTGGTGGATTAAGATTCTACAAGGACTTATAGAGGGACATATTAATGGTCAAAGGGAAATAACCTTCTCAGTTGGTGGCAGTGAGAATGGTAAGGACGGGGGTGTTTTTCCTACCTCGGAGGAATTTCTTGTTTATTATTTGTGTCCTACTAGTTCGCCCTGAGAGCGGTAAATGTAGCACACATTGCTTGATAACAGATTTGAAAACCTAGTTTCTGACATATTTTGTATTATGGATGATATCAGCACTAAAGAACACTGAAGAGTCTATCAAAAGAATCAGAACTCAAATGAAGAGCTTGCATGACAAAACCGTTCCCATGATTATGCTGATTTTTATTAATTAGCATAGCACTCTTGTGATGGCTGGGTTGGTTTACTTCCACTGAAGCTACTTCCCTTTGTTTGTGTACGTGATGAATGTAACTAGGCCGCCTCGTCATAGACGGCCGTAACCGTCTTTCCGCCAAGCAGCGCTTCTGAACTCCTTTTTGTTTCCAACATCGGGGAGAAGCAGCGCCCTGAAGCGCATTCACTCCCTTTCATTTAATTATTAATTGCCTAACCTTGTGGTGCCTTTTCGAGCAAATGGTGCCGTGTGCGTCTATATTAAGGTACACTGGATTCCTCAGATTCTTCAGATTCGACGAATTCGTCAGAAATTCCCACAAAACGTTCAGATTTATTGTATCCCTTTAAGGAAAAAAAATCGCCTGAAAATTTCTCCATAATGGCTTCTTCAATACTGGCATTCACGATGCAAGATCGGGAACCATCCAAGAAAGCTAGTTTTCCATCAAGCTCTGCAGTTTGCCGTTACGATACTCCGAGCGATCGAAGACACTGGAAACGCAAAGAAGCTATTATCGCACTGTTAACTATTTTTGGAACATTCTATTGCAATCGTTAAACACAATCTGCGCCGTTTCGCATCTCTCGTGATAAAACATTTATCGTGCGTGCTTGGCTCCCGCAAATCCTGTTGGTTCAACGACCATCCGGGAACAGTAACATTGCTCTTGTGCAACGTGTGTGTGTGTGTGTGTGTGTGTGTGTGTGTGTGTGTGTGTGTGTGTGTGTGTGTGTGTGTGTGTGTGTGTGTGTGTCGTGTGTCGTGTGTGTGTGTGTGTGTATGTATGACAAAAGCTTATCTGAAAGTCCTGAAATACAAAAAAAGTTTTTGGAATCACATCAACACGCGAGGCATCCTGACCTCATGTCAAAATGAGTTGGGCTCATTCTATCCCTGACAGGATGTCTTGGTTTTCCGTGTCTGACGAGGAAATCGATTGTTTTACATATTTAGATCTTTTCGTAATGTGTTATGGATATAAGCAGATTCGCGATCGTCGATAATGATTTTTCATGGTGTTGTGTAATTTTTAAATTACAAAGGAATTGATAGGGAAGACAGTTTCAAGCGAGCTATTTTTTGCGGCTGTATTTATTGTCCAAACAACTCTAAATATGGCAAAGTGTCACGTGATAATGAACCGTTTGGTTTCGGCGCTCGCTGGAGCAGACGATTTTTTTCTGACAGTGATGCAACCATATATTACGGTCTCCTTCCGGCAGCAGTCCCAAAATTTCGACTTGTTTTGACCTTAGAACGATGTCTTTATCATAACAGTACTGTGAAGAACAGAACGGAGATCACTGTCAAAGTCGGCCAATCTGCAATCATTTTCGTCTCGCGAACACTGCTCGCGAACAACATATGGGAGATAACTCTGTATTCTTGTTTTGATAGATTCGCGTAGGACTTTAGCGTCCGGTCAGAGAGATAACTGGCGATAGCCGTGGAACGATGATGATCAGAATGCACGCGAGGGCCAAATAATGCTTGGTGTTCAGAGATTCATGAAGACCTCCACAAATATGAGAAAATCACATCTTCAAAAAGAGGGATTTTTCTTCTTCTGCGTTCGTGGGCTGAAACTCCCACGTACACTCGTGTTTTTTGCACGAGTGGAATTTTACGTGTATGACCGTTTTTTACCCCGCCATTTAGGCAGCCATACGCCGTTTTCGGAGGTACATTTTCAGAGGCTATGAATAGAAAATCGACACAAAATACCGGGTCTTAAAAGGCAGGAACTCTTAAAGGTACTGAACTTGTCAAAAAATCCAGGTGCACGGAGCCCCTAGGGCTTTTAGTCATACCTCAGGCAGCTATCCGTTAGAAGAACTACCAAGTTTCATTGACTTGCACCCAAAGAGTCAACAACTGCGATTTTTTTACGAATTAATTTCGTACTCGGACCCGGCTGGTCTTGACCTATTTTTGGATCTAAATTTAGATCAGGTAGATCACCACATCATGCACAAAAAGACAGTCACTAGCAAACTATGTCAGACGTCATCATGAGTTTGTGTAAAACAAAATGGAGGCCGGAATCACTCAGTTGAATCGAACTCCGACCAAACACCAACGTAATAACTAGGTTAATTTATGCACTCGCGTGAACAAGAAACTGTCGAGCTTCACAGATGTCGTCGTTGGGTAGTTGGCTCACGTAAGTGTAGCCTATGCGATGCTAACTTTTGTCTGTCTGTGCGTGCGTGTGTGTGTGTGTGTGTGTGTGTGTGTGTGTGTGTGTGTGTGTGTGTGTGTGTGTGTGATAGAAACTTTAACATTTCCGAGTCTATGGATAAAGCTCGCATAAGAAGATTACGTCTCGGTCAAAAGTGTTTGACGTGTGTGATAGAAACTTTAACATTTGAAGACGTCACATTATGACGTAAGAGGGTTAGACGTCACGCGAAGGAATTACTGAAAGTCTCGGTCATTGTTATTGTGAGCGGGCCGAGACTAGTTGGCAGATCTAGTGTCTCGCTTTCTTGCACAGTTTCACCTATGCTTACTGTGTGTGTGTGTGTGTGTGTGTGTGTGTGTGTGTGTGTGTGTGTGTGTATGTGTGACGGAGTGATTGAGTTTGTGTTACTGTTTGTCGATTTCTTACGTGAGCCTTGAAGGCTTCGCCTCTTGTTTTGGGTTTGTTTTACTACCATAGGAGGATTTTTGAACTGTAAATGCACTCAGCTGCAACAAAAACGCAAAACGAAGGCTGTGAGCTGCACTGTGCCTTTAACATGACTGAAGAAAGGACGGGACGTTAGAAATGAGTTCGGACGCAAGGCCAGCTAACAGACGGAAATTAAAGGAGTCCCGTGAAAACAACTAATTCGGGACTTTTTTTCACAGCTAGTTGCTAAATACTATAGCCACTGCAGGAATTTTATTTAGCGTCAGCTGTCGACGAAACGGCAAAACGTATTTCAAATCGCCGAAAACTCAGCCGAAATGCCGACTTTTTAACCACAGGAGAAAATGGAATTCGTAAAATTGCCGAAAATTGCCGAAACGTTGGCAAATTTGCCGAAGGACTAAACGAATTCTAGCACCACCCCTGTCAATTTTGGATGGAAGGGTTGGTGTACAGAGTCACGTAGGAGTAGGAATACAAGTATCGATTATTTGTGTATTAATATGTATCTGTTTATGTGTCCTCTTAACATTTACGGCCATAAAATGGCTGACATTCGAATGAACTTTGGTGCAACAAATAGGTGGTTATATAGCGAGTAGGATTGTATAAATATCAGGCCTGATCTGAATTTGTCGAAGTCAGCTTTGCCGTCTTCCTCGCGAATCTCGTTTCAGGAAGCTTTGGCATTGAATTTTGGTCAAAAAAGACTTCGCGAAGTCAACTTCGGGCTCAATTAAGGACGGCCTTAACCTTTTACCCGACTTGACTCGGTCAAAATGCTATGACAGAAGATAGTTACATTAACATCAAATTTAATTTGTATCAGATGTTGTTCCCAGCAAATTTGAGTCAGGTGAGAATGTTGCATTACTGGGAGATGAATCTTAAATCGTCCAGTCACGCATAACAAATGGATCGGGCGTTTGTCACGTCAGGTGCGTGAATAAAGGGACTGACGTGAACATGAATTATGTATACACATTAAATATATACAACAGGTGACAATGATTAGTAATCACGGACCTGTCTGCGTGTGCATGGCTGATCACGCTTTGTTTCACCTGTGAACTGATACTGTCACTTTCAGCTAATTTTGAGTACACCTAAACACAGCACGACTGTGGGGAGGGGGGGGGGGGGGGGGGCAGGCGAAAGATGTTAGGAAAATAGGTGTGATACCGATTCGCGGTTTACCAAATCACTGGATCTCTGTATTGGTGATATTCCGTCTTAGTTTCCTCTGAGTGCAATTGGGTGTCAGATCGCCGTATCAGTAGCATTTTGCCGTACATGTGAACAAGAAGGAGAGAGAGAGAGAGAGAGAGAGAGAGAGAGAGAGAGAGAGAGAGAGAGAGAGAGAGAGAGAGGGGGAGAGAGGGAGGGAGAGAGATAGATAAAGAGCGAGAAAAAAGAGAGAGAGAAAGAAAAAAAAGAGAGAGTGAGAGAGAGAGAGGGGGAAGAGAGAGAGAGATAAAGAGAGAGAGAGAGAGAGAGAGAGAGAGAGAGAGAGAGAGAGAGAGATGGTTGGTTGGTTGGTTGGTTTGGATGTATGCCTTGATGTGTGCCTGTGGGTGTGTCGGGGTGGGTCTGTGGGTCTGTGTCCGTGCCTGTATGCAGATGCCAGCATGAGCTCTTGACAGGCCCACCAAAACCAAAACACATGCAAGGTCAAGGCAAGCAAATGAACTCCATTTGTGCAATTACATACTAAGCTTGAAATAACTTGGTCTATTAATTATGAATTATTACGGATAATGTAGGTCTGTCACATGCACTTGCAACATCATCTGTTACTCGCTACATGCTGGGATGTATCGCCCACCTGCCCAGCTACAGAGATGTATCGCCCACAGGGGCGGACGAGGGGGGTGGGGTGCACAGGGTGCACGTGCACCCCCCCTCCAGCAAAAAAATTAAAAAATTTGGAAAGCTGATTCTATGACCATTTATAAGTTCAAATGGCACCAGATGGCACTATTTTGCTTCTTTGAGCAAAAAATTTTTTTTACGGGGGGGCATGCCCCCGGACCCCCCTAGCAAATTCGGGCGCTTCGCGCCCATCACATTCACTTTCGATTCAAAGTGCACCCCCCCTTACAAAGCAACTGATCCGCCCCTGGCCCACCTGCCCAGCTACGTAGATCATCGTTCTTCATTGTCACCCATATCTGGCAAAATAATCAGTTATGCTGACTTTGCATCACTCCAGTAACCGGCACGGTGGCCTAGTGGTAAGGCGTCCGCCCCGTGATCGGGAGGTCGTGGGTTCGAACCCCGGCCGGGTCATACCTAAGACTTTAAAATTGGCAATCTAGTGGCGTTAAGCACAAAAAAAAATAATTAAAAATCACTCCAGTAAATTGCGTTTGTATTAGGTAACGAGCCATCGTCTACGTTCTATATGTCACGTTGGTCCCAGGTGGGGGAGGGGTCATTTGGCAGAGCACTTAGGTTAACATGCTCACAGGTTTGTATGCAGGGGTGGCCAATATTTTTTGTGATGACTCAGAGACGGTATCGGGCGGGGATGTAGCTCAGTCGGTAGCGCGCTGGATTTGTATCCAGTTGGCCGCTGTCAGCGTGAGTTTGTCCCCACGTTCGGCGAGAGATTTATTTCTCAGAGTCAACTTTGTGTGCAGACTCTCCTCGGTGTCCGAACACCCCCGTGTGTACACGCAAGCACAAGACCAAGTGCGCACGAAAAAGATCCTGTAATCCATGTCAGAGTTCGGTGGGTTATAGAAACACGAAAATACCCAGCATGCTTCCTCCGAAAACGGTGTATGGCTGCCTAAATGGCGGGGTAAAAAACGGTCATACACGTAAAATTCCACTCGTGCAAAAAACACGAGTGTACGTGGGAGTTTCAGCCCACGAAAGCAGAAGAAGAAGAAGAGACGGTATCCATGTCTCACCATGTTGTAACAGCGGTTGTTGGTCAATAAAACGTACGTCTTTCTCTGCCTTCGACTTTTTTTATTTTCTCACATCTATGTTATGTTCTATAAGATACTGCATTATTTCAACATCTTATATATCATGTTCCTTTTTTTTTAAACTGTTCATCGATTCTGCGTAACGGCTGCTTTAAGACCCTTGAGGATGACAGTGATTTAGACACGTACGGCCCACGTTATGTCCCCAAGGTATATTGAATTTGTGACCCTCCACCACGAAATGAGTCGCATGTCACCTCACGCGGTTCTGCGCTAGGCATAATAAAAGTCCGGGGGTGTCTAGTAACAGTGTGAGGGTCACCATAGTCACAGGCTTATAACTCGAAAAGTGTTCACTCTTTTCTAAAACGGTTTTCACCACTGGATAGAGAATAAATAAAGGCACCCGTTTAATGAACCAAAAGAAGAAATGGTTCTACCAAAAAAATAGATGCTTTCACCAAAAGAAAAGATGGTTTGAGTGACAAAGGATTAAAGTACCAAAAAAAATTTGATCCGCCAAAAGAATTGCTGTCTGAACAAAAAATAAAATAAACTGGCAAAAGCAAATATACTCAGGCAAAAGAAAATATAATCAGGCAAAAGATTGACTACTTCAGGCAAAAGAAAATATAGTTTCAACAAAAGAAATGGATAGTCATTCTCCAACACAGTGAAACACTTTGAGAGAGAGGCTGGAAATGTCAAGATTTCTCGGAGTTGTTGAGAATGACATTGTAAAGAACTGGTCTATGGAACGAGCACCAAATGTAACCGCAGAGCACACCGAGATTGCCGAAGCACCACATCGCACACTGAAAATGTGGACAACAGCGTTTCAGTGGGCAACGTCACCAGCTGAGTCGCTGAAGACTGGGAACACGATCTTCGTGGGATCTTCAACCCTGGAAAAGGCGCTCAAGACTGCCATCCGAGAGACCGAAGAAAAGGTTGAATGATCGCACCGTCCTGGGCTGACTTCGAGGAGTATGCCACATGTCGGAGGTCGGTGTGGAAGATTACGATCGACGAAAACAATCAGTTTTTCTGCAACTGTCCGGAGTTCCTCAAGTGCTACGTGTGTCATCATTCCATGGGCATGGAGATTCGTCTGGAGGTGACCAACCCCCCTGCCCAGGCCAAGACCATCCCAATCGGCCAGAAGCGAAAGCGCGGTCGCCCAAAGCTGTCGAGACCAGCGCTTATCAGGCAGTGAACACACTGATCTTGACTGCTCTGTACACTGATTTTATCATTTTCATTTAATTAACTTTCTTTGGACGTACAATTATGATCATGATATGGAGTGACACTATCTTGTCTCTGAAAGTACACTAAACTTTATATTTTTTGCTGACAGTAGCTATTTTGTTGTTGAAATAATTCGGTTTTTTGTTGAGAATTCTTTTGCAAGTCTCATTTCTTTTTTTGGTAGAATCAATCGGTTTTTTGCTAGAAGCATCTATTTTGTGGGTGGAAACATCCGATTTTTTGTTGGAATATCTTTTGCTAACTAAGCAATTCTTTTGGTGAAAGCATCTATTCTTTTGGTGATTTAATTTATTGCCATAAGAAAACTCTTTAAGAAAATGTAAAAAATATGAAAATCGTGAAAAGGTGACATGCGACTCATTCCGTGGTGTAGGGTCACATTTGTACTTGTTCGTGTGTTTTTGTTTTTTGTAGATCAATAATGTGATAGGAAATAGAATGAGATTAAGGAAGATTTGTGTTTTTCTGGTGCGTGTTTTGTTTTATTGATTGCAAATAGAATGAGTTAAAAAAAAAATTGTGTTTTTCTGGTGCGTGTTTTGTATTGTTTTGTTTTGTTTTAAAGAAGCTTTGACATAAACCCCTGTATTACAATTGCGTTTTGGGTCCCGTTCAAGATTTAAATGTCCAAAGTAGATTAGTTTTTAGATTTTGGTTGAGAACATGTTTAAACCTTTGTAATTTGCATTTTTAGTTAACGTTGTGATTTATTTGTGTGGTTGACTAAGCATTACGAGAGACGGACGTGTCTATTCGACGGTGGTGAAATGCCGTCTCCAGCCGGTGCAACCCCCACACCCGCCGCGCCCACCGTCCGCCCTTCCCGTTAATGTGATTTCCGTGGTTACAAATTAATGCTTGAATATGATTAATAAAAAAGAAGAAGAAGCTAAAAATAAAAAAATAAAGAATTAACAAGACTGCTCTATCAGATTTACATCTTAGCTTCCATCCAGTGACAAACATTTTTCTTCTCTGTTTTTGTTTGATTGTTTTCTGTTCTACTTTTCGTTTTTAAATATTTTCGTTTTATCTATATCGCCTTCATTCCGTCTGTTTGTTTTGTTCTGAGATGTATTTTATTCCTGTTGGCGACTCTCTACTGTAATTGGCAGACACTAATTCGTCATCTGTATCTAAATAAGTTCTACTTTATTCCCCTTGTGTTGTCCTCCTTTCTGTTCTGTCCTGTTCTGTCCTGTTCTGTTGTTTTTTTCCACCTGTATTTTTGACATACAAAGTATTTAGCTGTTTCTGTGCCATTGTGTTGATGCAGTCTGAAGGAAGACGGTGGATGTCACAATCTGTTCTTTCCTGTTCTGTTCGTTTTTCCAACTGTATTTTTGACATACAAAGTTATTTAGCTGTTTCTGTGCCATTGTGTTGATTCAGTCTGAAGGAAGACGATGGATGTCACCAGCTGTCGGCAGCTTTCTTGTCCTGTCCTGTTCTTTTGCATAGTGTGTTTTTGACATTCAAGTTATTAAGCTGTTTCTGTGCCATTGTGTTGATGCAGTCTGAAGGAAGACGATGGATGTCACCAGCTGTCGGCAGCTTTCTTGTCCTGTCCTGTTCTTTTGCATAGTGTGTTTTTGACATTCAAGTTATTAAGCTGTTTCTGTGCCATTGTGTTGATGCAGTCTGAAGGAAGACGATGGATGTCACCAGCTGTCGGCAGCTTTCTTGTCAGCGGGTCCTGACGCCCTCAGGTGTTTCTTCACGTAGTGTGGACAGGCTTGTGACTGTCTTGGAGGGGCTGAAGGGGTGTGAACGCGAATGTGAATGTTTTCTTCACTTCTTGTGGACAGGCATGTGACTGTCCTGAAGGGGCTGAAGGGTTGTGAACACGCTTGACAAATGTTTTGCAAGTTTGATGTGTCGCTTCTTAACTGTCTTTTAAACACACTGACAACATTCGTTTGTTCTTGCCTTTTTCAATCAGTTTGTCGGTCAGGACACAGACTTCCAAGTTTTGAAAATACATGGAAGTTTTGCCCGTTTTAAAGTTTAATAACTCTCATAGCATCGATTTTACAGACTTCAAATTGTGTACAACACTTGTAAAAGTACTTTGACATTCACGACATTAATTACAGGACAGCTGTACACTTTTAAAGCTAATTACAGCAATGTAAATTGCCTCGATATGCACTTTTTACCTTTGAGACTTTGGGCCTGTCAGTGTGGTAATCATCATTCAGAAGTACGGTAATCAGTGAGCCTTACTTACTAAATTGCTCCTTTCTTTGGAGCGATCAGGCTTGCGGACTAGGAG
>NC_090251.1:36926023-36971023 GCF_037325665.1 Littorina saxatilis | reverse complement strand
TTTAGTAAAATGCTTCAGGTTAGTTTTTGTCTTCCACAATCAAAACAGAAGAAAGGTTAGTCATTGGAACTGTTTATTATAGGCAAAACAAAACATTTACTAGTTCACTGACCTGCTGGTCTTTGGCTTAATGTTATAATGGCGAGAGTTCAGTGAAGCCTTGACTCATGGACATCCCGATGGTGAAAGTCCACTAAAGCGTTGTCACCTCGACATCAAGTCTAATCTGTTTTCAATCTTGCTTTTCAGATTGAGTAATCGTGTACGACATCATCGCATCTCCGAAGTGAACCGTCTGTTTTACCTGGAGAAGCAACCCTACCCCTACCTGGATTCTATCATCTTCTACCACAGACGACACAAACTAAGAGGGATTCGCTTGAAACAACAGGTGAGCGGTCTCCTCCAATCCCGACACTTTTAGCCATAGCTAGTCTTTCCCGTGAAACAAGTTCTACCATCTCAGATCTAGTTAGGCTTTTACATGGAATAAAAGCATCCTTCCACTTGTACACATACAAAAACTCAACATTCTGACTGATTTATGTGCAAAGTGGGACTTTTTTTTCTCTCTCAAAAGAATCGATTCAGCAGATGGCCATGAACATAAATCTGTCACTTTCGACCTTATTTCAACAGAAGCTTCCAACTCTGTACATATGACCGGCACTGTTGGCCTAGTGGTAAGGCGTCCGCCTCGTGATCGGGAGGTCGTGGGTTCGAACCCCGGCCGGGTCATACCTAAGACTTTAAAATTGGCAATCTAGTGGCTGCTCCGCCTGGCGTCTGGCATTATGGGGTTAGTGTTGGACTGGTTGGTCCGGTGTCAGAATAATGTGACTGGGTGAGACATGAAGCCTGTGCTGCGACTTCTGTCTTGTGTGTGGCGCACGTTATATGTCAAAGCAGCACCGCCCTGATATGGCCCTTCGTGGTCGGCTGGGCGTTAAGCAAAAACAAAAAACAAAAAACACTCTGTACATGAAGCAGCCAGGGTGTTAATTTTTGGTAATGTGTGGTTCCTCCGAAAGCGGCGTATGGCTGCCTAAATGGCGGTGTAAAAACGGTCATACACGTAAAAATCCACTCGTTAAAAAAACACACGAGTAAACGTAGGAGTTTCAGCCCATGAACGAAGAAGAAGAACTTCGAGAAGAAGGTCTGTGTGGTATGTGTGGTAAGGTGGAAGGATGTGCTTCTCCCATGTAAACACCTGGCCAGATCTGAGATGGTGAGCGGAATCGTTTACACGAGAAGGACTATCCCTTTAAAGGTCTACAAACATCCAATATTTTCTGTTCAGGTCACGGCCGTTTCGGTGTTTTTATTTTTATTTTGGTCTCTTATCTTTATTTTGCTGGTGCATAATCTACTCATTGTCATACCTCCTACTGTTGAGTCGATCGCCGAATTTGAGAAGATATTTTGAGAGAAGATAAAAAGTCAGAGCATTTAACCCTACAAACCGGATAATTTTTTAGGAAAGCTCATGCATAAGCTGTAGTTAGTGTACACTAATTGTAAAGTAATTCGCTGAACACATATAGAAGTTATCAGCATTTTAGAAATGTGGCATTTTTGGGGGTCATCCTCTAGAATATTAGATTGTTAATGTATATTATACTTACAACATTAAATTAAGCAGTAAATTTCAGACAGAGGGGATAGAATGTTTTCTCAGGTCATACATTTATATTGTACTTGCAGGCACATCTGAGCGCGCGGGTGGTGAAGGCGTTCTCGCACAAGATCGCGGCGGCCAACGGCAACCTCCCCGACCATCACCCCCACTCTCATCCTCCCTCTTCCTCCTCCACCACTCTTACGCCACGCACCTCATCGTCACACAGAGTGTCACGCAGCGGTTCCCTCACTTCCCTCATCACCTCATCCTCGGACTCCACAACCGCCACGGCGCATGGGCAGCGACTTTGATTGGCAGGGCTGTGTTAGATCTGATTGGTCCAAACTGTCAGCGAGAATATTAGAAAGCCGATTTTGTCTAAACTGATTTCGATAAATTCTATTTGATTGGTTTGAACGTGTCGTCACGTCTGGTGACAGAGATACGACATGTGAGACCTGGACTGGTCTTAGATAGTCGTGAGAGACACGATGGCCATTGAGAAATTTGATTGGTCCAAACTGGCAGCGAGAAGGCTGATTTTGTCTAAACTAATTTTGATAAATCTATCTGATTGGTCTGAACTTGTCATGTGGTGAAAAGGATACGATATGTGAAACCTGACTGGTCTGAGCTGGTTGTGAGAGACACGGCTAACTTTGATAGATTTGATTGGCCGTTTGAGCCGGTTTTGAACGATTTGACTGATCCACACTGGCTAGGAGAAAGTGTTTTTTTTTCTGTTTGAACTTGCAGTGACAGAGCTGATTCCTCTGAATTGCCTTCGAGAGATCTGATTGGTTTGAACTTGCTGCGGAAGATAAAAGATTGGTTTAATTTGGCTGTGAGAACTCTGGTTGGTTGGAACGGTTTTCGATGGATCTGATGGGTCTTAACAAGCACTGTTATTGGAGCGATACGATTGGTTGTATTTAGCCCTGAGATATGGTTGGCCCTGAACTACCCGTGAGAGGGCTGATAAACACGAGAAAGTTACCAACCGGATGATAGCCAGCCGCAGGTGGATTGGTTAAACTGATCACAAACAACACCCAATCAGTCAACCAATACGACGACGGCGCGGTTGGCTCCCACCCGGTTGGTTCCCACCCGGTTGGTAACTTACTCGTGCAAATGAACACGTCCGGTTGTGAGGGTTCCAGTCGATCTGATCAGTGAGAGATTCCGGTTAGAAATGGATCTCAGTGTTGTCACATAGTACGAGACGTTTGTGTGTTATGACCCAGTATGTCGCTTTGTTTTGTTCTTTTTTTTCCCCACACTTTTGTCTCTGAAACTAAATGTACAAACTTTCTGATTCTAGGACTTTGCTGCTTTTACATGCTTCGCTGAAACCGCCGAACCGGCGTTTAGGTATTTTCAGAGACATATGTCTCTGGTATTTTGCATCAAAATGAGAAAGGTTTACATTTGTGGAGCGAGCAATTCTTCCCTCTCTATTCTTATAAACTGTGTACACTCCAGGTACGTGTTGGAATATTTAAGCTAGTAAATAACACGACTGAGAAATTCCAATGGTCTGTTTATATGATGTGACACACTGGCTATGTGGCTTGGAATAAGACCCATTTTGTGGTCAGAGGTCGCCTGTTGACCGTAGTGAGCTGAGCAAATCCCTGTTCATAATACATTTGGTACAGCATGAACATTTTGCCAAAGTAGCGTATTACCAACGTAACACCCCCCCCCCCCCCCCCCACACACACACACACACGAAAAAAAATCCGCTTTGCAATGGATGCACTCTTATTTATTCTGTCATGTATTGGTTTCAGCATTTGAATTTTTTTTTTAAATCGACGTAGACTTCTGGGCGGGGATGTAGCTCAGTCGGTAAGCGCGCTGGATTTGTATCCAGTTGGCCGCTGTCAGCGTGAGTTCGTCCCCACGTTCGGCGAGAGATTTATTTCTCAGAGTCAACTTTGTGTGCAGACTCTCCTCAGTGTCCGAACACGGGTACCCCCGTGTGTACACGCAAGCACAAGACCAAGCACGAAAAAGATCCTGTAATCCATGTCAGAGTTCGGTGGGTTATAGAAACACGAAAATACCCAGCATGCTTCCTCCGAAAAAACGGCGTATGGCTGCCTAAATGGCGGGGTAAAAAACGGTCATACACGTAAAATTCCACTCGTGCAAAAAACACGAGTGTACGTGGGAGTTTCAGAAGAAGAAGAAGAAGAAGACGTAGACTTCTAACATTAGTGCTGCCGAGGTTAGCAAACACACATGAAAACATTATTACGCATCGTGTATTTACCTAAAATGATGCACTTCCAACCAAACCCACAGACGGGGGGTGGGAGGTGGGAGGGAGAGGAGTGGTTGTGTCAAG
Source organism: Littorina saxatilis (assembly GCF_037325665.1). Lineage (NCBI taxonomy): Eukaryota > Metazoa > Mollusca > Gastropoda > Littorinimorpha > Littorinidae > Littorina > Littorina saxatilis. The sequence goes on along the minus strand of NC_090251.1, from coordinate 36,967,043 downwards.
TCGTCGACTTTTTTGAAGATAGTGCAACTATATGTCCATCACTGCTAAGTTACCGATATAGTTATAGTGTACTTCATAATTATGATGACACGTACAACACTACGTAACCCAGCAAATGTAACACAGCCTTCGAGATTTTTATTTTTCATTTATTAATTCATTTACTCATGTATCTACTTATCTTGTTTGCTGTATGCAACTGCTGTTGGCACTACATATTTGTAAGCGAGTACATCTGTGTATGATTAACCAGTGTAAGCCCGCGTGTCCGCATAAACGCCGTACACGAAGAACAATAACAAAAATGAAATTGTCGCATGCGTTTTCTGATAGTGTAAGTGTGCCTGCAGTGGCAAGAACGAAGAGTAAATTTATGTTAAAAAAAAAAAAATCTGTCATTTGTACTTATCATTTCGTTTTGTCTGTTGTTTAATTAAGATTTTGGCATAAAACGGTTGTTGGGTTTTAAGTTCAAGAATTGAATCTACACGTGCCTACATTTAGAAGAAAAAAAAGGGAGTCTGTGTAATAGCCCAGCGTCGTCTGTCTGTAGGTGTGTATGTTTGCGTCATCGTGTGTGAATGACGTTTCGACGTCGTCCTGGAATTTTGTAGTAACTTGTTATAAACAGCTTTTTCGGAGAAGGACAACACTGATTATTCTTATTATGACATAGTGTTTATTTTCCTTCCTGGTATGGCTAGAAAGACCAAGGAATGTTAAATCATGTATCACTTGTCAATCGAAATTAAGAGAATATTTTACTTAGTCTAAAGCACAAAAAACATCAAAATCTCCAAGAATCGAGTTACGCCAAAATATCACGACGACATCGATTTGTAGAAATAATTCTACACGAAATGTAGGCCTACGTGGTCGACACACACGCACACACAACAACGCACACAAAGTTTCACACACAAACACACACACACGCACGCACGCACACACACACACACACACACACACACACGCACAGACACACACACACTTACTCTCTCTCTCTCTCTCACACACACACACACACACACACACACCGGGCACACACACACACACACTCACATGCATCGGAGAATGACCAAACCTCGACCTGAAAATTAGTTTTTCATCGTGTATGTTTTCTGATTTTGTTTTATATCCGTACACTGAGAAAGAACAAGCAATTATTAGCACGTGCACAAATTAATTGCCACGGTCTGGTTGTTTGGTCGAACATGTATCACGAAACGTTATTTCCTGAGTATTACCCGTAAAGGGTATACGCTGTGATTGCAGTTGCGGGTTTCCATTGGATGTAATCTCTGCGTTAGTTTAAATTCGTAAAATAACCATAATGATAAGTTTGCTCGAACATGTTTTGTTGAAAGTGAGATTTGTACCTCCATTTCTGTATCGGCATCAGTTGCTGTGTGGAAATTGTGAAACTGATTAAACTTTTTCTGTCATATCAGGTCATTCCATATTTTTCGTCTGATATATTGTAACACGTTCAAATTTGTAGGCCTATCGATATTGCTACTGGTGGTAACTGTGATGGGTGATACTAACCTCTGATATACTGCGGCGTATTATTTGATTTGTACAGATTCGTCCATTCGGAGATATCAGATGAAACTGTGATCATTCACGTCACGTTATTAGACTGTTTACTTTGTCCGCGTCTTTCTGATGTCACATTGATTTTGAAGACACACTCCATTCCCTTCGGCTCACCATATCAGAGCTGACCAGGCTTTTACATACGGTAAGACCATCTCTCCACTTGATCACATACGCAAAATGAACAGCCTGCGGGCGAGTGCTCTTTGTGCACCACAACAAGCAGTCAGGTTGGGTTAAGGTATGTAACCAAGTGGAGAGATGCTCAGTCTTTTTTTTTGTCTTTTTATTGTTGCTTAACGCCCAGCCGACCACGAAGGGCCATATCAGGGCGGTGCTGTTGTGATAGAGTCCAGTGGACGATACCTTCTGCCTGTGGCCTGTGACCGGACCAACCAGTATGCTCAGTCTTATCTCATGTAACAGTCTGAGATGATGAGCGGCCGAACCATGGACTTTGGCTAAATTTCAAGGTCATGACGCCGAACCGGCCTATTCATCTTTCAAAAGGATATTGTTTCATTCTTTAATGGCTTTCTTTCAGTTGCTTTCAGCTGAATTATATCCAAAAATTGCTGAAATGTTATCAAACAGTATCTCTGTCATTCATTTGACATTTGATTACCGTGCACGTGCACACACACAATCACACATACATACTAAAGCCAAAAGCAAAGAAACACATTAAGTTTTTATTTTTTTATTTTTTTAAATGCATGCACTACCAGGACTCTAGCAAAGAATATAAACGGCATACATATTTTAAACAGAAGGCATCACTGTTTCATGTGATCGGTACCTGCTTATATCATGTTCTCTCTCTTTTTGTATTAGACAAATCTGTGTGTAGGTGTGTGATACCATGTACATGCATTGCTAACATATCTTGCACAGGAAATGAAATCCATGCGGAGCTTCTTTTGACTGAGACTGATTGTTTGTCACTTCAGTTGTGTAAAATGCTGGTTTACACTGGGAAAAGATTGTTGTTTTGCAAAATGGTTGCAGTGTTAAATCCAAAGCTCTGCGTCTTGAGTCGTTTTGCAAGTCTGAGATTGTGTGTGTGAGAATGTGCAAGGGAGACAGATCAAGCCTGTCTGTAAGTGCTTGGTTTGCACTATATAAAGCACACACTAATCTGCATATCTGTATATTTAATGACACGTAGCCTAAAAGCACAGACAGACGGACAGACAAAGATTGCACACACACACACACACACACTTCACTGAGTTGTGTGAAATACTGGTTTACACCAGGAATAGCATGTTGTCTTGTCAAATGGTTGCAGTGTTAAAAAAATGATTTGTAAACCTAAAGCTCTGCGTCTTGAGAATGTGCAAGTGTGAGAATGTGCAAAGGAGAAAGATCAAGCCTGTCTATAAGCGCTTGGTTTGCACTACAAAACACACATTGATCTTCATACTTAATGACATGTAGCCTAAACACAGACAGACAGACAGACAGACGGACTGACAGACACACACACACACCAATTAAATCAGTAGCAGTATTCTTTTATTATTTATTCAACATTTGTTATCAATGTTCTTCCCTTACACATTACAAAGACATAATCGCCGCAGAAGAAACAGTGGAGAAGCAATGAAGGTCAAATCTAAATCTTACTGCATTTTTTAATATTCTACATAAACGAGAGTAAGAGAGAGAGAGAGACGCAGACAATTTATTCAATAGGCCATAGCCCTTTATGAAGAAGTGTGAACAAATGGTTAACGTTGCAAATAATTTAACTTATCAGGTGCAAAAAAGGTACAACATAATAATCGCACAACACTACAGATTAAAACATACATTACACGTTATTTAACTAAGAGGTTACAGCATCTCTTAATTTAAAGGATTTATACAAATACAAGGATACATTTCTAACAACAGTTTCTTGAGGTGAAGCCAGGAGCAAGCCGAGTCTAAAAGTGCTTGGGTTTTTATAATATTTAAATGGGATAAATTTTTCTCTTAATCTGTTTAAGTAAGTATGGACAACACAAAACAAAATGGACTTCATCTTCTTGCTTTACTTTACAAAGGGGACACATCAACTGATCGGCATCATGCTGTTTATATCGGTTAGCATGCACATTTATTTCTGAAATACCGAATCGAAACCTAGTCATAATAAACTTTAGATGTCTATCCACATTTAACAAGAGGTAAAGTTTAATGTCATGTACAGTACAAAATGTCCGATAAACAGCAAATCTATCACTATTTTGAATATGATAATCCCACTCTTGCCATCTGCAATCGACCAACCTTTCCCTAAAAACACGCAAAAACTCTTTTTCCTTAACAACGCCCTGATTCAACCACACAAAACCAAAACCGTACTCATACAATTTAATACGGACACTTGAGGCCCAGTTCTTTTTACCACTCTCATCCATTTTATACAACATATCATATGATTTACGAGGAAGCCTGTGCCCCTCCATCTTTAACAATTTCATCCGGTAGCTAACACATCTTAAAATAGAATCGGATATCTGTTTGTCTCGCCATATACCAGAGAGAGAGAAAGAGAGAGAGAGAGAGAGAGAGAGAGAGAGAGAGAGAGAGAGAGAGAGAGAGAGAGAGAGAAAGAGAGAGAGACAGAGAGACAGAGAGAGAGACAGAGACAGAGACACACACACACACAGAGGGAGTATCTGTTCTTGTCTCTCAAACACTGTGAGCTGTATCATGTGTTAAAAATGTTTGATACAATTGTTCTCTTCAAAATACAAAGTTGCCCACTCCGTGAAAACGATCATATAAAAGTATCAACAACAACAAAAAAGAAAGAAAGAAAAAAAAAATAAACGAAAACAACAGATATTTTCCCCTGACATCTTGAGATCAAAGAAGCAAAACCTAACTGAGCAAAGTTTCATCTTCTTTGGGAATGGGAGAGGGGAGAGGGGAGGGGCATTGTGGGAGGTTGTCATGAGAAAAAGCAAACAACTGATTTGATGTTAGTCAGCACTGATTTTTAATCTTAACAAAATAAAACAAAACAAAAATAACCAAAACTTTCAGGCTGATTCTGAAGAAAAACATGTGCACAAATACAGTATCCATAAAGCTCATTTGCTTTCAGTTCACATTATGCAGCACGTCCTTTGAAAAAAGTTACATGAAATGACTGAGCTGCAATGTAAAGGAGAGAAAAAAAATGCAGCCACCGTAAAAACTGAAATACAGTTGAAGTTGAACCTGCCTAGGTGAACACCTCTCGACAACGACCACCTGCCCATTACGACAACTAAACCCCAAAGGATCCCAAACGACTTTTTCTTCTTTAAAATGCACCTTGTCATAACGACCACCTGTCATTAATGGTCACCTTTGACTGGTCCCCAGGATGTTTAGTTACGGGGATACATAGAGACAGATTCCACTATAATTGCTTTTCCCCTTTTGTAAATCATATTTATATCGAGGATAATACACTGTAACTGCTACACCATCACATAAGATATATAATTACAACATCATTGAGCAATCAAGCTGTTTTGTTTGGCTGGTAAATATTATGAAGACCTGTATAAATATACGTACCTACATGAACACACACACACACACACACACACATGTATGAAGATCAAACAAAGCATTAAACTATAGACATGATGCATTACTTATTTGCAGCTACATATCTGAATCAATAAATGCTTTGGATCCTGATCAACCATTATCCATTCTTGGGGATTAACAAGTGAATAGCCTTTCCAAAAACACTACAAAGGCTGTTGACACCATTCACAGCATAATGATAAATGCACACATGTATACGACCACAAGACTCCTTTATCTTTGTTTCTTTGTTTCTTTCTTTCTTTGGTGTTTAACGTCGTTTTCAACCGTTCAAGGTTATATCGCGACGGGGAAAGGGGGGAGATGGGATAGAGCCACTTGTTAATTGTTTCTTGTTCACAAAAGCACTAATCAAAAAATTGCTCCAGGGGCTTGCAACGTAGTACAATATATGACCTTACTGAGAGAATGCAAGTTTCCAGTACAAAGGACTTAACATTTCTTACATACTGCTTGACTAAAATCTTTACAAACATTGACTATATTCTATACAAGAAACACTTAACAAGGGTAAAAGGAGAAACAGAATCCGTTAGTCGCCTCTTACGACATGCTGGGGAGCATCGGGTAAATTCTTCCCCCTAACCCGCGGGGGGTCTTTATCTTTGTCACAAAGTGATACGATACTTGGCAAGATCATGCAAGAAGGTAAAGAAACCATGATAGAGAAATGTATACAATGTACCATAACTTCCGCAGGAGATAGAGCAGAATTGGTAAAAAAAAAAAAAAATGAACACAAGCACAAAAACTAAATGTTTACATGCAAAAATTTCTTACAATTTGAACATTTACAATATCCTTATCATATCCTGATTCATCATCAGGTTTAGTCTACATAGCTAGGTTAAAATGCGAAAAGTACATGGAACAATATATCATTCTATGCCCAAGTAAACACAACAGTGTCATTAAACAACACAAATCACAACATAAATCTCACTTAATATGCATGTAGTAATCATAATACAGTGGTACCTGCGATGAAAGGACACCTTTGGGACCATCAAAAAGTGCCCCTACATTGCAGGTGGCCTGTCATGGCAGGTATACTTTGGTAGTACACATGGACCTCAGAATGTGTCCTTTTAAGGGAGGTGTACTCTCATCGGAGGGGCCACACATTGCAGGGACCACTGTACATGTATACTGTCTGCAATTACAAATATCATAAATGTATTGTATATATACATGTACTGTATTAACGTTACTACAATCAGGAATGAGCACTTGTATAAAAATTATGAATAATGTATCTGAACATGATATTATACATAATGACTTAACAGATCTATCCAAAGACACAGACACACACACACACACGCAAACACACACACACACACACACTGACACAAACATGCACACAACGGGTCTTACAGAGTTCAGACCTGGGAACCCCTGTTTTGCACTTGGAGTATTTTCAAACAAACTTGGTGTATTTTCAGAAAAAAAAAGCGTACTCCACACAGGATTTGAACATCCATGATTTAAATATGCTTCACACGCGTCTGTCTCACCGTTAATTAAGTTTACCAATACATTTAAATTTAAACAAATGCTTCTTTCCATGTTTACTGACAAAAAATGTAATCATGTGTCAAAATACCCGATCAGCTTCGGAATGCGCTTGTGAAGACAAGTAGTCCAGGATTTTTTCTCATCGTATTTTTTTCTCACTGACCGTACTGATCGTATTCTAGACAATCATGCGTACAAAATACGTCGAAATCGTATGGGCTCCCAGGTCTGAGAGCTAGTTCTATTGCATTCTGAATTCAATCGTTCCATTTCAACAAGATCTTTTTCACAACAAACAACATGCGAGCTGAGTGCTTACGCGCGCACACACACACACACACAGGGTTCATTAACTAAGTGCATTGTTATACAGTGGAACCCCCCTTTAAAGACCTCCACAAATCTGAGAAAATCAGGTCTTAAAAAGGAGGGCCAGGGACTGAGGGACTCAGGGAGTCTTTTTTATTTTTTTTATTTTTATTTTTTTAACTGAGGGAGTCTTAATATGGGGGTAAATTTACAAAGGTTTTGAACAAAAAGTCTTAGATAAACACGGTCTTAAAAGGGAGGGAGTCTTGAATGGGGGGGGGGGGGGGGGGGGGGGGGGGTTTGTCTTAAAAGTGAGGTTGCACTGTAATTTATTCATATGCCACTTTTAAGTTTATTTATTATGCACTGAAAGTGAATTGTACAAAATTGAAACAGTAAATCACTCAATTTTATGGTGACATTAACTTGGGTTAAAGTAATGTTTATTATGAAAAGTAAAATGTTTTGACAATAAGGTTTGATTTCCGTTGTATGCATTAGCACAAAAAATGCATATTTACATTACAAAAGATTAAAAAATTACAATATTTTGCGTACAAGCATATTTGTTTATCACTGAAAAATTCACACAGTAATTCAACAAAGAAACACAAAGCACTGCACTTGTTCATAAAGTACAAACACATGTACATTGTAATTTGTACCACTCAGTGACAGAAAAACAAACATGCTATCTATTATGAATCACAAACAATACACTTTTCATTTTGAAAGTAAAACACATGAATAACAACTCGCTGTTTTGATTTGAAATCTAAACAACAAAAGTGACTGTGTTTCGTCTGCTTTTTGTTGCCTTTTGTGTTTGTCTGTTCCTGATGAAGCTTACATAAGCGAAAATTCGTACTGTCTTGTGCTGTTCTTGTATCGGTGAGTACAGATATATATTTTGTTTTTTAACTTTTATTTGAAGTTCAAACAAACATGTCCACATCATCACCAAGTCCAATCACAGCCTGAATGTCTTTCATGATATCTCTCTCCTCGTCATTTGACACATACAAGGGAGCAACATTGCCCGTTATACCGTATCCAAAATCAGTCGTCAGTGTGTTATACTGCTCATTAACTTTCTCCAGTTCTTCCTCCTCATCCTTGCGTTTGTGCATGAGGAGGTGACGGTCCAGAGTGTTCTTACGCGCAAACTCTTTCTCGCAGATGGAACACTTGTGGGGTTTTACGGCGGAGTGAACAATCATGTGGCGTCGCAGGTAACTATCACGGAGAAAACCCATCCCGCAAGTGTCACATTTGTACGGTCTGTTCCCGCTGTGTGTCTGCAGGTGATAATTGAGGTCTGAGCGACGAAAGAAACCTTTGTTGCAGACTTCACAGGTGTAGCGGACCTCCCCAGCGTGTTGTCTTAAATGCTGGTGGTAGCGATACTTTCTGGCGAACCCTTTTCCACAGAGTTCACAGTTGAAAGGGAGAGAACCAGAGTGATGGAACATGTGTTCGTTCAGACGCTTCTTGTCGATGTAGGCCTTGTTGCAAACGTTACATTTATGAGGTTTTTCTTCTAGATGGGTCAGACCGTGACGCTGCAGCTCAAACTTGTCGGCAAACTGACGACCACAGGTTTCGCAAACATAAGGTTTGACCCCAAGGTGGATCTTCTGGTGTTTCTGAAGCGAGTCTAGACGCGTGAAGTCTTTGTTACAGGTATCACAGTGGTACGGTCTTTCTCCTGTGTGTATGCGTATGTGAAGTTCCAGGGACTTCTTGAAAGTGAACTTCTTGTCGCAATCTGTGCATTCATACTGTTTTGCATTGTGGACTTTCATGTGCATTGTTAGGTAGCTGCGCTGATAGAAAATCTTCCCACACACTCCGCATGAATGAGCCTTTGGTGGGCCACGCTTTCGTGACCTTTTCGCTGGTGCAAAGCGTGATAAAGGCAGCTTGAGCTTTAACAATTTGCGGGATTCATTCACATTCATCGTTGAAGGCTTGCTGGGCGACTTCACTGATGAAGCATCAGTGCTTGGAAGTGAAGAAGACTTCTCACTCTCAACCACAGACGTACTCGTGCTTGTAGCCGTTGACTTTGTAGATGCCCTTCGAACAAAAACAGGCGTAAAGTCTGCTTTGATGTGGACGTTTACATGACGACGAAGTTCTATAGAATACATAAACGTCTGACCGCATTCGTAACACTCGAGGTCTTGAGCCAAACCATCCTTGTGAAGAGCTATGTGGCTTGTCAGGCTGGTGAAGTGAGTGAAGCAACGCCCACATCGCCCGCACCCATACGGCTTCACCAGCCCTTTGGTGCACTTGTGAAGCTGGAAATCATCCTCGGTGGAAAACACTCGCCGACAGTGACTGCACTTGTTGACTCTCCCCTCCCTTTCATCCCCCTCCTCCTCCTCTATCTCCGTCAGTTCCACTTCTTCAGACACCATCCCTTCTTTACCATGTTGAACGATGTGACTGGACAGGTATTCTTGGCTAGAAAAACTCTTACCGCAAATACAGCAAGGATGGACTAGAGAATTGTAATGTTTTTCTTGTTTAAAAGTATGACTGTTTATCTTGTGTTCACTAAGATTCTGAGCCGACTGGAAGTTCTCGCTACATTTTTCACAGGAAAAAGTATATGTTTTAGAGCTCACTTTCTCTTTCTCTTCTGACTGAGGGGAGGAAATATTAGAAGGGACGGGAGTGTTGCTGAACACATCCGGATTATCTTCAGCATCATCGATCTCTTTGCTGAACACACCTGGGTAATCTTCAGCATCATCTTTCTCTATCTTAATTTGAATGTTCTCAAAATCTGAACTTTTTGTACAGCTCCCATGGGATTTACTGTTCTCAAAATCTAGGCTTTTTGTACTGCTACCATGGGATTTACTGTTCTCAAAATCTAGGCTTTTTGTACTGCTACCATGGGATTTACTGTTCTCTAAATCTAGGCTTTTTGTACTACTGTTGTAGGCTTCTCTCATCTTGATAGTGTCTGCTTCTGGTGTACTTTTCCTACTTCGGACATCACTTTCACCAGCAAAATCTTTTTGTTCTAAGAGGCAATCTTTTTCAAAATCGTCACCTATGCTACTTGAGCCCCTTTCCCTCCTGGATGGTTTTCTGGTTGTTCTTCTGTTGGGCACACTGCTCCCACAGTCAGAGCCATTTTTAACCTCCAGGGAAACAGATGGAGAATCACAGCCATTAGACAACTCATCGTTTCCATGACTACCACCTGATTCAGTAGCATGCTGGTCGGAGGTCTTTGGGAACAGAGCTTCATCATCTGCGTCAGATTTCTTCAGCTTGAAGAGGATGTTCTCCAGGCGGCTCTTCTGCTTCTTGCCGTTTGACCCCATGGCTTGGGAGGAGTTCTCTCCTGGTATTGCGAACACAAGGGCTGCATTGCTAGGGGCGGCCTGAAAAAAAAATATATATATTTATATAGAAAATGTATTGAACCTGAAAGTGAGAGATTTCATCTCTTTCACTGTTTCAGTCTCAGAATCTTTCACTTTGATTTTGCTGAGAGAGAGGGAGAGAGAGAGAGAGAGAGAGAGAGAGAGAGAGAGAGAGAGAGAGAGAGAGAGAGAGAGGGGTGAGGGAGGGAGAGAGAGAGGGATGAGAAAGGGATCCATAAGATTAAGACATAAGGGGAGTAGTGGGGGGGGGGTCACAGAGAGGGCGGAGAGGGCAAGAGACAGAGGGAGAGAGAGAGTGTTTGGTTACACCACAGTACAGGTGCTTTATAACAAAACATCAAGAGTTTATTTTTGCAAGACTATATATTTGGCCGATGTACCCGAAGGAGCCAAACATTTCTGTCACTGTTTTCTTCTATTCATTTTTTTAAATGTAATAAGACATAAGATTATTTATTGTCCAAATTATACATGGACAAGTGTGGCTTGGGTTGCTCTTAAATACAAACTACCAAATCATTAAAAACATCCGACATACTGTGATCATTTGCCAATTATAAAAACACCTTTTAAAACAGTACTAGTACACAACTTCTTCTTCTTCTGCGTTCGTGGGCTGAAACTCCCACGTACACTCGTGTTTTTGCACGAGTGGAATTTTACGTGTATGACCGTTTTTTACCCCGCCATTTAGGCAGCCATACGCCGCTTTCGGAGGAAGCATGCTGGGTATTTTCGTGTTTCTATAACCCACCGAACTCTGACATGGATTACGGGATCTTTTCTGTGCGCGCTTGGTCTTGTGTGTACACACGAAGGGGGATAAGCCACTAGCAGGTCTGCACATAAGTTGACCTGGGAGATCGGAAAAATCTCCACACTTAACCCACCAGGCGGCCTTACACAACAAAACCACACACTTACTTACCACAGGTACAAATTATAAATGTATCAGGTTTAAAGCTAATCTTGAACTTTAGTGTGTTAAATTCATAGCTTGGAATTCAGAGGCATGTAAGCCTCCAATGGCCAAATTTGCAGAACCTTCACTAAACAAGTCATTTTAGATTCCTTTGAAGTCACGAATGAACTGTACCTTTGTGTACGATTGCATTTCGTTTACATGCGTCAAAGATGAAATTATCCGTGAATTGCGACAGGGGGCGCAACTCTGTCATGTAAATGATGTCCCTTGGTTGAAAACGTAAGCTTTTTGGCGTAATTTTTGTCGATCAAACAACCAAATTAATTAATTATGCTTAAGTTTGGAGCTCAATCCGTCAATTAATTTCACAACAAATGTTCTTTGGCTTGTTTAACGAATATTCCCCGCCAACGAATATTCCCAAGTTTGGGACCTGTTGGCGTATTATCAAGATCAAGATCAAGATCAAGATCAAGAAAGTAAAGAGTGCCACTGAATTCTGAGCTATGAATTTAACACACTAAAGTTCAAGATTACCTGTTTAACTACTTACTCTTGGGAAAGATAGTTAAAAACACTGTTACTTCCTTTGAGTTTGAGGGTGCCGAGGTTGGAGTGAAAAATTCGTCTGCTCGAGGCAGTTATCTGCGTTATCTCCCTTGCACAGCATAATGCGCTGCATTCGTCTCCAAATCGAAGCTTCCGACAGATTACGAAGGATGCTTCTGCTACTTTCAATATCAGTCACACCAAAAAATAGCACAGCTCGTCTTTTCCAAGCCCAAAATATTCACAAAACCACAGGGTCTGGACAAACATATAATGTATGCCCGTTCTAAATTTAGTCTCATTTATCTCACTTCAAGGCCGAGCGGTCGCACAGCACAATGGACGCAGTGCGACAGGGAAGCGAACTCGACACGGACATGGAACCGCTTTACCACGGATCACCGTCGCGTCAACTTCCACCTGCACGATTGCCGCGAACTTTTTATGAAATGTTTGAACAAAATCTCTTACCATTTGGGCAGACGTCAGAAGTTAGCCTGCGAGGGGTGGAACTGGCCCTGCAGCTGCTGCATAATTCGCACGCCTGGCCCCCAAACCACCTCGCTCCGTGCAGCGTTCGAGTCCCGGCGAGTCAAGGGAAGCAACTGCAGTAAAGTTCGTCTGCTACAAGTACAAGTAGACAAGAGCGGCCCGACAAGAAGGTCGACGAAGATGCGGGCATACAATAAGCATGTTAAAGACACTTGTGGGTATACTTTATTTTATGATATAAAATCACATCTGAACAGACATTTCATCACATGTATTTAATTCAGTGCACATGGCGGACCGAGACCAGTTATTGAAACTGACAAAAATCATGAAATTATTAAGCCGGTCAGGGGAAGCTGCCCCCCCCCCCCCCTTCACACACACACACACACGCACAAACTGACCAAGGAAAAAAAGGAAAGAAATAAAATAAGGTTTTTTGGTAAAGCAAAAGGGCAATAGAAATACATTGACACAAACTGATAAACAATTTAACCAGTTACCTCCTCATTCATTACTTATGTCCATCAGTAGAAAATAAATCAAGAGACCCAATTTAATTAATGTCTTCTTACTTTACATCAGAAACAGTAGTTGAAACGTTGAATTTTTTATTTTAAACTATAACAGGCTCAGTGGAACACATGCGGCCCTTCGGCGGCTCATCAGTGACCCTGGCAAAGCGGTCGGTTAACGAACAACAACACTGCGGACAACAACAACACACACACACACACACACACACCAACACACACACACACACACACACACACACACACACTGACACACTACACACGCACACACACACACACACATGTAGTTATCACTTTGTAAAAATCATTTCACACCTGATGTCTCAGTGTTCGCTGAGTTTCTGTGAGTCAGTATTTCAGTCATCCAAATTTCCATTCGTTTTTAATTATCTCTTTGTTTTGACATTTTTTAGCGTTTTTGCTAGTGGTGTTTTTTTTATATGACTCATTTCCCTTTTCACTAATGATAAGCCACGTACTGGAAAGTGTCACAGTTCCACTCATCAGAAACGAAAGTAAGCTGCGGCCTCGGTGCGCGTTTGCTGAAAAGTCGAACTGAGTTACTTCCCCTAGCAAGGTAGGTGGCATACAAACCAACATGTCTGCGCCTTTCTGCTTGTGGTAGAAACGAAACCAATCCTCGTTGTGTTTGCCGTGTTTGAGAAACAATGGCGAGTAAGATGCAACAGCCATCAGCCTTCTTTCCAACAGGTTTGTATTCTTGTTTGTTGAAACTTCTTATTTGAGTGGTTGGAGACTGTAAGAGGAATTCTGAGCGAAAAGAAAGCGAAGTCCCGAGCTGACCTCATCCTGCCCTTTCCAGATAGGCCCTACATGTTTTCCGGTGTTTTCCTTGCTGTTATACTTTCAGTTCCATATCTTCTTCTTGTGGAAAAACAAGCGGTTTGGCAATATTGTAATTTTGTGCAGTTTTTAGGTGCGTGGGGTTGGTAATTGTTCCAAGTTTATCTTATCAATCCAACGTTTAGATACGTTTTTTGAGGAGCACCTTTTAACAAGACCACGGAGGAACGTATAACAACCATGTTAAGTCGTGCCGAAACAGAGAGGAGAGATCTGTGGATACATGATACTTTTAGGAAAGACATGGATACTTCGTCGACAAGACACTTTCTTAAATGGGCACTTATTTATTTGAATGTTCCAATGGACATTTCATTTGACGTGATTCTTGATTATTTATTTGACAAATAATCTGTTGTGTGCAGTGATGTACATTTTTCTAGCAGCCTTTAGGACAATTGTCCTGAAGACTGAAAATCAATAGGACACGGTGTCCTGAGATTGCAATTTCAATAGGACAAAAACACGACTCGTAAAACCGCATTTAAAAAGATTTTTCAGTTTCCATTCCTCAGAGAAGGAACGTGATTTCTTGTCTTTCAACTCTTTGACTTGGGTTGTCTCTCTCGTGCTCGTTGACGTACTTGCAGTTGCACTTTCACCATCACTCTCCACTTCGACGAGTTCGTTCTCGGTTGACGTTGTTGTTGGTTCAGCTGAAGCCACAGTGGCTGGCGAACGCAGCATGGACATCAATGTCTGCTGATTTTTATCTGCTTTGAGCTTTTTTTTCGGACCCATGTCGTTTCTCTTTCGTTTTATTTTCGTTCGAACGCACAACGGTTTTTTTTCTGGATATTATGACGAAAAGTAATGCCTTGCGCATGTGCGAACATGCACGGGTGGTTCCCATTGGTTTAAACGATTTATTGCTGAGCCAATGAATGCACTCGAGGCACCATATGGGTTCGGTTTTCTTTTTTGACTCACATGCGAAGCAAAAGTGAGTCTATGTACTCACCCGAGTCGGCCGTCCGGAAAACTTTAACGTTGGATATTTCTTGGACACTATTCAGTCTATCAGTACCAAATTTGGCAAGATGGTGTATGATGACAAGGCCCCAAAAAACATACGTAGCATCTTGACCTTGCTTCAAGGTCAAGGTCGCAGGGGCCATAAATGTTGCCTAAAAAACAGGTATTTTTCACATTTTTCCCATTTTCTCTGAAGTTTTTGAGATTGAATACCTCACCTATATATGATATATAGGGCAAAGTAAGCCCCATCTTTTGATACCAGTTTGGTTTACCTTGCTTTAAGGTCAAGGTCACAGGAGCTCTTCAAAGTTGGATTGTATACATATTTTGAAGTGACCTTGACCCTGAACTATGGAAGATAACTGTTTCAAACTTAAAAATTATGTGGGGCACATGTTATGCTTTCATCATGAGACACATTTGGTCACATATGGTCAAGGTCACTTTGACCCTTATGAAATGTGACCAAAATAAGGTAGTGAACCACTAAAAGTGACCATATCTCATGGTAGAAAGGGCCAATAAGCACCATTGTACTTCCTATGTCTTGAATTAACAGCTTTGTGTTGCATGACCTTGGATGACCTTGACCTTGGGTCAAGGTCATGTATTTTGGTAGGAAAAATGTGTAAAGCAGTTCTTAGTGTATGATGTCATTGCTAGGTTTAGTTATTTGATGTCAAGCATGTGAGTCGTATGGGCTTTGCCCTTCTTGTTTCTTCTTGATCCAACTTGAGGATAAATTAATTCAAAGAATCAGATCCCATATGGTGCCTCGTTCACTCAACAAACTGGTCACACGTAGTGCATACTTTCGCTTGGCAAAACCGAAACCAGCTTTCCTCACGCAGTGTTTACTTTCGCTTGGCAAAACCGAAACAAGCTTTCCTCTTGAAAATTGAACAGTCCGCATGTCCGCTTCATTGTCAAAAACGATCGGACCCTTGACCACTTCTTCTGTAGGTTAATCGGACCTGTGTCCTGCTGGGGTTAAAGCTATAGGTCCTGGGGAAATTGGATCGGTCAGAGACCGGAGACCGACTAAAATGTACATCACTGTGTGTGTGTTTCTATTTCTAATAGATACATGTATGGGTGTGTCTGTGTCAGTATTTGATTGCAAACGATTTATCTGAGAACATATCAGATCTTTCCATGACATTCTTCTTAGACTTGATTTACTTTTGTTTACTGAACATCATTTCATTTTAGCCACAAGCTGACAAGGTGTGGCGATCTGTGCTGTTTTTTGTTGTTGATAAGTACAAATGTACTCCTAGTCTCTCGCTGTGTGTGTGAGAGAGAGAGTGGGAGAAGTTTCCAATGGAAAAATTGTTGCTTCTTTACAAAAATCGTGCCAAACAAAGCGTTATATCATTATCAAATATAATAATAAACAAACTGATTCACTACATACAGTACTTTTTGTTCCCACTCCCAGGCCTTGCTCTTCGGTCATATAATTCATTTTTGATATGACACATTGCTCTGACCTGGCAGGCCAGATTTATTTACCTTGCTTACGCGATCCCATTGTACAATTTTATGATTTTATCAAATGATTTTCATTAAATTCTCAATTTTAACAAGGATCTACCACAGTTCAGGTCATGAGATTAAGGTATGTTTCTTTTAATTCATGCAAATGTTACTGTTTCAGAGGAAGAAAGGAAGACACAGAAAGACCACTTGAATACAAATGATGTTGCCAATCAGGGACGTTTATT
This sequence comes from Littorina saxatilis, assembly GCF_037325665.1. NCBI lineage: Eukaryota > Metazoa > Mollusca > Gastropoda > Littorinimorpha > Littorinidae > Littorina > Littorina saxatilis. The sequence goes on along the minus strand of NC_090251.1, from coordinate 36,950,542 downwards.
GCTGAATTCATTCATTCATGATCGCATGGTGCGAGATGGGATTATCAATGCTCCAGTTGTGTCGGATCTGCAAGAACCGGGAACACCCTGTGGTATGCATCAGTTGTGCCTTGAGATGGAAAATAACAGCTAATTTGTTTTAGGCCTAATGGTTTTTTTGAACGCTTGAACAGTAGAACCATCTTTTTAAGACCTTGCATCTCCTGATTTTCTTTTCATAACCAGTGATCGTGCTAGATATCTTTCAAACCGGTATGACATCATGAGCTGACCACAATGCTCTCACGCAAATCGGTCAACCTGCCAAGGCAACCAGTCAAAGGCAAACAATGACTAAATCAATGTTTATCAATGCCATTGACACGCAGACGTTTTCTGTGGAATAAATTTGGGTCATTTTTGTTAACACGACCTTGCGACACCAAGCCTCATCAATTTGTTTTCCATGAGACAATGGCAACATTGTATCAACATGACACCTGTCATAACAAGCCATGCAACTCTCTCACTCTCGTACAGACCATGGATTCTTTATAAAGGATTTTATTTTCCACTCTTTATTTTTACCCCGGTCAAACCAATTAACAATCTGACCGAGCACCCATTTTTTTTTATCGGTATTGGCGAATCTCGATTGGTAAAATACCGGAAATTACCGGTAAAAGCGATCCCTGCATAACCACATCTGTCAATTGACATCATTTTAAAGGCTTAATTGCTCCTTTTTATGACCAGCTTTTTTCATGTTTTGGGGGGTATTAAAAAGAAGATCCGACTGTTTTTTTGGACAAGCTATGATTTCTCTTCATCCAGTCTGTAGGTTTTGCTTCATTTGACTCCATTTTTCAAGGGAACAGAACTTACTCAGAATGAGCACTGTAACAGTTCTCATGCTCATACTGTAACTGTTTTATGCAGTCAATTTATGTGTTAACACATTTTTCTGAGTCTTGTGAATGTGTTTTAAAATTGATATTGTCACAACTGAGTGTGTTTCTTTCAATAGAAAGCATCAACAATGTTTGTGTGTGAAGAGACTGAGGTCAAGAATGATAAGGCCAAAAAAAAAAAGGTCTGTTTACGGTAACATAGGCCAAAAAAATAGGGTCCGTAGGTCGGGATTTTTTTTTCTTTCCAAAAAACCATATTTTTACGTTATTTTGCAAAAAAAAAAAGCTTTTTTCTATTTTATGCATGTAATGCAGAAAAAAACAGATTGTAGAGAATATGTTAGCTATGTACGTAGGTAAGTAGTCAGTGATGTTTGTTCGGTGGATTATTTCTGACCTTGATGTCTGTTTTCCCAGGACCACCAATGCATCACTCTCGTGAGATTGCCAGAGCCTTACGCTGCATTGGAGATGAGCTAGACAGGGATCAGAAACTTCAAGAGTATGTGTCCAATTGTTTCGAGTGTGTGTGTTTTTTTTTTTAGTGTGTATCATCGTATGTGTGAGGAAAGAGAAAGAGAAATTCAGCGAACTAAAGATGATCTAGACAGAAGTCAGAAATTTGAAGAGTGTGTGTTGATGTGCATTTAATAGTGTGTGTGTCACTTTGTGTGAAAGAGGTTTCTGAACACAGAACTACGGCAATGCTGTTTACTGTCACGTTACTCCTCAGCAAATTTGTTGATTTCCGCAAAGCTTGTCCCATCCAAATATCTGGGTGTTTTTTTCTGGGTGTGCTTTATTTTTTGTAAAAACTATGCAGAAGGTAGTATGGATTTGTTAAATACACCCATTTTCAGGGAAAGTTGCTTCTGCTTTTGCATCAAGTGTGTGTTTTGAGACATTGTGAGGCCAGATTCGAATGAAAGTACAAATGTGTTAGTCTCATCTGTTTCATTTTCAAGAAACCTGTTTCATCTTATATCTTTTTTTAATTTTGTTTGTTTGTTGCTGTTTCAGGTTAGTCAAGAAAGTTCCACCAGAAGCGGAAAGAAAGACGTTCTACAGTGTAGCTTCACAGATATTTTCAGACGGTGTCTTTAACTGGGGAAGGGTTGTAGCTCTGTTCTACTTTGCATACAAAGTTTGTGTGAAGGTAAGAGGTTTTTTTCCTCTCTTTCTGGACAGGCACGTTTCATGATATTGAGGATTGCAGTTTCCCCCTCACACACAATATTCCAAAATAATAAATAGTCAAACAGGGGCCAAAAAACAGTTTGCACCAAGAGTTCAACTTTTTATCTATCCAAAACAGTAAAAAAAATTATATGAACATTCGTATTTCCAAGATGATTGGCGTTCCAAGACACTATATCCTAAAACCCCCAAAACATGCTTTTACAACTTCAGTGCATAATAACTGCCCAAAGGTGCTGTTTAAAGCAACCATTGATAATAATTTTTAACATACTCCTTGAACACATTAAGAAAAATGGTTAACTTGCAAATAAAGGGACAGCATTGATCAGAACAATGGTAAGATAAAGGACGCTACTTATATTTAGTACATTTTTTATCTTTATCGTTTCCTGTAGACCTCAGAAGTTCTAGCCAGCTTAAGAAATCATTCTAAAATCGAAAAACAAACATCTATACATTTTCTACGCAAAGTAGATTGATACTTGACACAGTTCTAGTGAACGACGAAGAAGAAGAAGAATACTTGACACAGTCACACAGACATACGTGGGCTATGGGGCAACCCTACCCCCTAAATTTGAAAACGGGGTCAATTTCTTAACTGCATGCATTCAGCAAAACAATCCCTAATTTCTTTTTTTTTTCACAAATGAACTTATGACTTTAGAAAAGCATTCAAAAATGCATATATAGAACGCTTTTTCTTTGGTCCCAATTCAAGGGGGTGTGCTATTCTCAGGTAACACTGTGAACGCTCAAATGAGACTTGGTCACATGTCAAAAAAAGTAATCCCCCCCTGTTGTTCATGGTTGGTTGGTGGGATTTTTTCTCTGAGCCATTGGCAAGCATGAAATGTCATCAACATTAGGAAAGACATAGTATCTCCCATTGTCTTTTGCGCGCAAACACTTCACACAGATCTCCTCTCGATCTGGCCCATCGGGGAAATGGGTTGACTTGGGGATGATCACCGCCCTGTATCTCTCCACCTTTCCATCCATGCTGACAAAGTCAGCGGTCACAAAGTCCCCAACTTGAATGTCTCACTGTGGGACAAAGAGCCTGGTTTTCACGACTGGCACCACATGGTTGGCTGACCACGCGGCATCCAGTGGCGTGTTGTGGGTAGACGTCCATTGGACATAAATTGGGAACGACGTCGCTGGATCATCTGGTTTGCATACTTTGTTCATGTACAACATTTAGTCAAGCTGTCGAACTAACAGAATGAAACTGAACTCACTGCATTTTTACAGCAAGAGCGTATACTCCTAGCATCGTCAGTTCACCGCTCGATGCAAAGGCAGTGAAATTGACAAGAAGAGCGGGGTAGTAGTTGCGCTGAGAAGGATAGCACGCTTTTCTTTATCTCAATTCTTTTTAACTTTCTGAGCGTGTTTTTAATCCAAACATATCACATCTATATGTTTTTGGAATCAGGAACCCACAAGGAATAAGATGAAATTGTTTTTAAATCGATTTCGGAAATTTTGTTTTAATAATATTTTTTATATTTTTAATTTTCAGAGCTTGTTTTTAATCCGAATATAACATATTTATATGTTTTTGGAATCAGAAAATGATGAAGAATAAGATGAACGTAAATTTGTATCGTTTTAAAAACAAATTATTTTTTTTTACAATTTTCAGGTTTTTAATGACCAAAGTTATTAATTAATTTTTAAGCCACCAAATTGAAATGCAATACCGAAGTCCGGCCTTCATCAGAGATTGTTTGGCCAAAATTTCAATCAATTTGATTGAAAAATGAGGGTGTGACAGTGCCGCCTCAACTTTTACAAAAAGCCGGATATGACGTCATCAAAGGTATTTATCGAAACAAATAAAAAAAATATCCGGGGATATCATTCCCAGGAACTCTCATGTCAAATTTCATAAAGATCGGTCCAGTAGTTTGGTCTGAATCGCTCTACACACACACACACACGCACAGACAGACACACACACATACACTGCACGACCCTCGTCTCGATTCCCCCTCTACGTTAAAACATTTAGTCAAAACTTGACTAAATGTAAAAAAAAATTTAAAAAAATTTAAAAAATGGGATAGCGGCGAAACGGGATTGCGCCAAAATGGGATGCGGTAGTAAGATGACGCTTGGCTTGTGAAATGTCGCCAAAATGGGACGGCGGCAAAACGGGATTGCACGTAAATGGGATATTGCGCGAATTATAAACGAAGGAGTAGGCCCTAAGTTTCTCGTACGAGATGTTTACTGGGAGTAAATATTTGGGGAGTAAAAATTTAGTTCCTTGTGGAGTTCTTTTTTCGTACAAGATTTTTACGGGAAGTTTACTCCGGAGTCAATTTTTCGTGGAGTAAACATTTCTGTCTGTCAGCGTCGCCAACGTTCGACAGATTGTACTACTGTTACTCACAAACTTTCAATTTACACAATGAAATGCCAATAACATGCAAACACAACAATGGGAGACGAAGGGAAAACCTACTAGCGATTGAAATTATGCAAACGAACTCACAAATCCCTCACTTTCCGAATGCAAACGCTGCAAATCCGTATGGGTGCGTCGCTGTGTCGAACGTTGGGTTGACGAACGTTGCTGACAGACGCAACAAAACTTGATCAAAAGGCACTAAAAACGATTAAATGTTTTACTCACTGGGTATCGCATTCCTCTTTTTCTTCCTGCAGACGATATGAAGCGGTTGAAACGTCGTTTCCGATGAAAGGCTCGGTTATTTCCGTTAAAAACGAAGTTTGCCGAACGTGTGATTCTGTCTACAGACACCGGTCGGATCACAACAAAAATGTTCATTCTTTGCGATTTTGTGATACTGTTGATGATACACCTGCTTTCCAGTGAAGAACATCAATAAAATGATGTTCACAAGCAAGAATAACAGACAAAAGCACGCGATGTGTAAAATTAGGCTTTGCTTTTCAAACAAAGCACGTGTTTTTTTTACTGACAGACACTTTCGGTGGCGATTGAAAATTTTTCCAGAAACGGTTTTCTGCTCCCATTTGATATTTTTTCCCTATTTTATCTAGTCAGAGACTAACCTTGTGTATTAATTGAATTAATAACCCCATTATCATAATTTTGTGTGTTATTTTCGTGTCTGCTTGAATCACACTTTGAGATGGGGTCATGTGACAGAAGGAAATGGTGTCTGTCAGGATTCACACGTTCGCTTCGAAAAACTCGCTCAAATAATTGCTCAAACACAAACATTTTAGCTTTTATTTATTTTTTTGTATTGCAAATACCATACTTACTCATGCCAAGCAGAAAAAATGATGAAAATCAACACAGTAAGCAAGTAATTTGAAGGCAAAGTTTACACACATCAAAGAGTCTGATTACCGTGAAACCTGCCGACACTCTGAATTACCTTTTGTGGTCTTTTTCGTTTGTCATGCTCAGTGCAATTAAAAAAGAAAGAAAGGGAGTCAAAATCACATGGCATAAAATCCATTTATCAGGCATGGGAATTGTCCGCCAAAATTCAAATTTCCGCCGATTTTTTTTTCCCCGCCGAAAAAGCAAAAGTGTCCGCCGAAAAAATAAATGGGGGAGGCAAAAATGGTTCTAAAAACTGAATTTAATGGCAAACTTGGAGCTTAGAAGACACCAAATTGCACCATTTGGGTTCTTTGGAGAAAACAAATTCCGGGGGGGGGGGGGGGGGGAGGGGGGGGGGGGCATGCCCCCGAACCCCCCTAGCAGGGCTAGGCGCTTCACTCCATCGACTTTGCCATTACTTACAAATGTTCAGCCTTTTTTTCCTTTTTTCAATTCCCATGCCTGATTTATCTGCTGAAAAAATTGCTGCTTTCTATCTATAGTTTTGTAAAAGTATGTTAATGATTTTGTTTTTATTTTCTGCATTGCTTTTGTCATTTGCTGTCTTTGACTCTTAATTTGTTTCATGTTCTTTTTAATGGATTTCGCCCCCGAGAAATTGATCAGAAAAACCTTTCTTCAGAGGACATAATCCTTCTGCATTGTGTATTGTTGAAGAAAAGTTGTAGAGTACCTTCTGACATTTAAAACAAAATGGGTGTGAAGAAATAGTATTCTACATCCAATTACACTATTGTCTTTATTCCGTAATTTATTTATTTTGATTCTTTAGTTTTTCACAGAGTTATACCCTGAAACTAAGAGTGACTGAAATATTAACAAATTAGAGTGCTCGTTGAGAAGTGAGGTATAAATACAAGAATACAAAGAGTACTTTTTGTCTTCATTGCAGAAGTTGACATTATTAGCTGAGTCCGCATTGAATATGGTGGTTAGTTGACACAGATTACATCCTGCTAACAAAGGCACTTGCTATGAAGAATGGCACCGCTTTTCAAAGTTAAACCAATTTTTGTGTGAATCCCAACCCCTAAGCCTTGCAACAGAAAAGGAACTTTTCATGTAATTTGATGGTGAACGTGTCAAACGGTCTTTTTGACAGTTAACCCCTTGAACGCGGCCTTTTCCATCTATTTTATTCAAATTTTTATTGTGAACTTTTAAAAGTGCAGCCCTTTAAAAATGCTGTGATCAAACAACACTTACGAAAAGTGCCAAAAGAGTTATAGCTTGTGGCTGTTTAACAAAACCGACGACTCACAGTCGACCGTCTGATTGCTTGCCTGATGGATCTTTTTTGTGCACAGATGATATTCTCTCACTCTGAGCATTACTGGTGAATGGTGTATTTTTCATTTTAAAGAGTATTCTGTAACAATTTGGGTTTCCAGACTTTATTCTGTGTTTTTTCTTTTGTTCTCACTCTTAGTCTAGCTCCTTGTAAATGTGAAAGTCTTGCTTATTGACTTGTCCAAATTCTGACAATTAAGTGACATTTGGTAGGTCATTGATCCAGTGGGCGAGTTCTAAACTCTGGTTTTCACAAACCCTGCTAATACACACAGCTCTGGTTTTACTTTTGTTTCACACTTTGTTCCTTCGATTACCACATTTTCTTCCCCTTTGATGCGCTTCGCTTTCTGCTCAGGCCTGAATAAATTAATTCATGCTTTAGATCTGCTACGTGTACTGGCATTTTGGGTTATCACAAATATACATCACTTTGATATAACACAGAAGTTCCAAATAGGAGATTAAGAACAACCCAAAATGTATCATTGTACGCTCATGCAAAAGTAACCACTGATCAATACATCTTAACAACTATATCAACATACAAAACAACAAATAATCATCCTATGTGCTAAGGAATGATGGGACAGCAGTCACTACAACTATGGGGAACTATTTAAATTATTGTCTCATGGCATTTATATTTTTGGAACCTTTTCTCATAAAGTAACATGAAATTAAGATATTAGCTCCTCTATAACAAGCATTATTGGTAGACGCAAATCTGTACTCTGTTTGAAAGTATATTTTTTGAGGGTCTGTTATATATAATATGTAGGTTTTCTGTGTTTTGAGTAACTTTAGTACAAGAACACATGCATATGATAGTTTTGATATACATTTCCATTGCATTTACGTGTGTAACATTGGTTTCACACAAGATGAACAGTTTTTATATCCACTGCTTCTGAATAGCTTGCCTAACCTGGGTTTTCCTTGCACTCATAAATGTACACTGTGTCAGTGTGTGGCTCATTACTCACAACTTATGTATCCTGCAGTCTTTTGAATTCCCACTTTTCAACTCGGAACTGTCAACTTCTGCGATGGAGATAAAAAGAAAAGTCTTTTGAGGGTTAATCCTGATAATTTATGTCTCTCTTTGTTGTGTTTTGTGACAGCCATGGTAACATTTGGCAAAACGAAAAAGATGCAAAGAAAAAAGGTAGAGTTGAGATTCAAACCAGTATTGTTTCCCCTTTTACATCATGGGCTTAAAACATGGCAGGGATGGCCAAATCTCAAAATTGTAACTAGCCAGCTGTGCGAGTAACTTCAAGAAAGTCACTATCTTGCCAGAAATTTTGCTGGTCCGGTACATTTCACAGTTGCTGCATCTGCAGTGTTTATGGCTTTGAAACTCCATAATTATTACCAAAAGTGTTGCATTGGACCAGAACTTCACTGGCGAGGTGCCAGGCGGTTTCTGCTACCCCAGCGTTTTTTTGTATTCGTCTCTGGTGATCGGGCGGACAATTTGGCCATCCCTGCATGGGCTACTGGATTTTTTTAAACTAGCGTTTAGGGAAAAAAATTAGTAACTGCAGAATAATAGATCACTGATTTTTTTTTTTAAAGACGTAATACATCTCTGGAATATTGAGAAAAATCAGCTAAGGTCAAATAATAAGTTTAGATTTTGTATTGTTGCTTCAGAAGAATGAAATGTGTGAATGTTTGTGTGATGATTTATGTGTTCTGTTTTTTGTTTTTTTTTAAAGTTTGATCATTGTGTTTATTCCTGATGTCGTGTATGTTTCAGGCTTTGGACAGGGTACCATTGATACGAGCAATCATCAACCTCATTGTTGATATCATCCGTGACAAGTTGGCTCAGTGGATCATCGACAGAGGAGGTTGGGTGAGTGTTTATTTACAGTATTTGCCATGAACAGGAATAATACTTTTGCAAGCAGTTAGATTTTCACTTGGGTGAAAGTTCCAATTGCTGCTTACACTTTAAGCCTAAATCCCCTCTTTAAAATCCTTTTTCTCAGATTTTCTGCTAGTATCGTCCATCAGTTTATCTCTATTTTAAGACTCACTTCCTTTTAAGACCTTATTTTCCCAGATTTGTACAGAGTCTTGAAAGGAGGGTGGGGGAGAGGGTCCATAGTACATGTGGTGTTCAGGTGTGCTTTGAACCCATGCATTTAAAACTCTGTTTATCTCTTTCAGGAGGCCATCCGAGAGTACTTTGGCGCCACTTGGCAGCAGGTTGCCGTGGTGACAGGAGCAGGAATGGCTGTTGCAGCTGGCATCTACTTCTACAACAAGAGTTGAGGACAGGAATACTAGGGAGTGCGTGCAACGTCAACCAGTATTGCGCTGCTGACAGGGGTGGATTTGAGGCATTACAAGTAGAGAGTAAATTATGCAGGTTCCTCTTGATGGTAAGGGGAGTAGCTTATTTTCATGTCTTGAACAGTTTTTGAATGTAAATATTAAGGGAAAAGGTTTACAGGTAGAAGCCTCGTTTTATCAGGTCTTAAAAGGGAGAGCTTTAAAACGGGGGTAAACTTACTAGGGCTTCGGACAGAAAACCCCCCGCGGGTTAGGGGGAAGAATTTACACGATGCTCCCCAGCATGTCGTAAGAGGCGACTAACGGATTCTGTTTCTCCTTTCACCCTTGTTAAGTGTTTCTTGTATAGAATATAGTCAATGTTTGTAAAGGTTTTAGTCAAGCAGTATGTAAGAAATGTTAAGTCCTTTGTACTGGAAACTTGCATTCTCTCAGTAAGGCCTAAAAAAAAAATAGATGTGGTTACGGTAACCCGACCTACCCTATTTTTAGGGGCCGATCCTATAACTTTTTATTACATTTGTCCAAAAAAAAACAAAAAAAAACGAGTGCAAAAAACGCAATGAAAGCGAAAGCGCCCGTGTCGCACACTTATTTCCCTGTCAAGTAGGTTTAATTTGTACACAATCATTAGAAAAAAAAGTTAAAAAAAAAAAGTGATTGCCTACCTACCTACCCTATTTTTTTTGGCTATGTTACCGTAACCACACCTATTATTTTTTTTGGCCTAAGGTCATATATTGTACTACGTTGCAAGCCCCTGGAGCAATTTTTTGATTAGTGCTTTTGTGAACAAGAAACAATTAACAAGTGGCTCTATCCCATCTCCCCCCTTTCCCGGTCGCGATATAACCTTCGTGGTTGAAAACGACAAACACCAAATAAAGAAAGAAAAGGAAGGACAGAAAAGATATGTAGGGGGGGGGGGGGGGGGGGGGGGTTGTAGATGAGTGTGGGTCTTGAAAGGGGGTTCCTACTGTAGAGTGGGGAAACCAAATCACATTCCTCTTGGTATTATCAGCAATGAGAGCCATCAGTTTTCATGATTTTTCAAAGTATTTTGATGTAAGGGTACAATAGAAAGAACGTTTTCTGATGGAAGAAGAGGAGATTTTTTCCGGTGTAACAAAAACTTCAATAGTTCCTGCGAAATGAATTCCAGTGTGAGATTTGAGTGAGAAGGGTGGGTGAACACTTATCTTGCAGCTGCCTCCTTGAGTTAGCAATTCTATGGAAGCCACAGGTGTTTTAGCCAGAGTTTTACATTTGAGTACAGTGGATCCCCCCTTTTCAGACCTGTAATAAATCCATGGGTGTTACTCTTCCGGCTTTTGCCGGATTTCCGGTTTTTGAAAAAATCTGAAGCCGGAAATTCCGGTTTTCCGGGTTTTAAAAAAAAAAAAAGCTTCGTTTCGCTAAGTTGAAATAACGAGCAGCGGTTCCGATCCGACTTTTGACACCGGTTCGCGTGCTTTCTCGGTTCGCTCCCTTGGATTTGCCGCCATCTTGCTTATTATGATTTGGTTTCGTCGGTATCCAGAAACTTTCTTTCAAACTTGAGCATTTTGGACCCCTGCCTTTCAGGTTTTTTGATTTTTCCCAGTAACACCCATGAAATAATAATAAATCTGATCAAAATCAGGTCTTGAAAGGGTGGTTGTCTTTAAATTGAGGTATACAGGGTGACCCCCCAAAACTGTGAGACCATTTGACCTACAGAATTGCGACAATGTGGACGACTCATGCATAAGCTGAAGTTAGTGTACACTGAATATGAAGTAATTCGACCTACAGAATTGCGACTATGTGGACGACTCGTGCATAAGCTGAAGTTAGTGTACACTGAATATGAAGTAATTCATCCTACAGAATTGCGACTATGTGGATGAGACATGCATAAGCTGAAGTTAGTGTACACTGAATATGAAGTAATTCATCCTACAGAATTGCGACTATGTGGATGAGACATGCATAAGCTGAAGTTACTGTTAATGCACACCGAATATGAAGTAATTCGACCTACAGAATTGCGACTATGTGGACGACTCGTGCATAAGCTGAAGTTAGTGTACACTGAATATGAAGTAATTCGACCTACAGAATTGCGACTATGTGGACGAGTCATGCATAAGCTGAAGTTAGTGTACACTGAATATGAAGTAATTCGACCTACAGAATTGCGACTGTGGACGAGTCATGCATAAGCTGAAGTTAGTGTACACTGAATTAGTGAATATGAAGTGATTTGACCTACAGAATTGCGACTATGTGGATGAGACATGCATAAGCTGAAGTTAGTGTTATTAGTGTTAATGTACACCGAATATGAAGTAATTCTGTCAACAAATGTAGAAGTTATTCGCATTTTTGTGGGTTGCATTTTTTGGGGGTCACCCTATATTTACAGACCTTACGATCAGACAATGTGATGAAACAAGGACTTAAAGGGGGTTCCAGGGTACCCTGATTACAGATGTATGAAATTCACTGAATAAATGCAAAGTGGATGTAGAGGAAACTGTGTACTGACAATAACAATGCATATATATATTTTTTATAGTGATCCGTTTGCCGGTGTGGAGTGCTTGTAGAAAGTTATGACAAAGTGTCTGGTGATTTTCTGTATTTTATTGTGTGAAACAAACAGTAATGTCTGGATACAGTGCTACCTCTATTTCAAGACCTCCTTAAATCTTAAACATTCAGGTCTTAACAAATTGGAAGTCTTAAACAGTGGTAACGTTTACTGACACATTAAATGATTAAGGAGAAAGTCCATCAAAATCAGATCTTGGTGTAGATAGTGTGATCGGAAGGTCGCTGGTTCGAATCCGGGCCGGGACGGACACAGGTCAACAAAATGTGCAGACCCAGAGACGGTATCCATCTCCCACCCCCGTGTCACCACAGTGGCACGTAAAAGACCTCGGTCATTCTGCCATAAGTTCAGATGGCTGATACCACCTAAACACGCATACACTTGTGTATCTCATCTAAAAGTCAGGTTAAAACCCAGGAACATGCCCCTAATGGCTTTGCGGTGAGGGCGTAAAACTTGAATTTCTCTCTAGATGGTGGGGTTAAACTGAGGTTCTTAAAACAGAGGTTTTACTGTGTTATTTACTAATTCTGTTAGATGATTAGTTTGATTACAAGAGTGTTATGTGATTACTGACGTATGTGAGTGTTGCAAAATATTGTTCAGGCCTGGGAATGATACGCCTTTCGTCGTATTTACGACGAAGTCCTTTTCTAATTGTGTAAGAAAAGAGCCTGCGTGTGCCCTTAAAAATGCTTAAAATGCAACATTTTCCCGCCAGTATGCCCAAACCACTTTTACCCATTCCCAGGCCTGTTTGTGACATACCTCTGCCTGTTTTTGGTCATTTCAGATGCCAAGCGTTGTCTTTTTTCCATCTACTTGCTCACCTACTCACTATTTTTATTTGTAAGTCTCAATACTGTTGCTGCTTCCTTTGGTTTTGTTTTACTCAAAGTCTGCATGTGAAATAAAGTATGATGTTTCTGTTGTTTATTAACTGAGCCAGTTGCAAATGACGGTTGTTGTTTTTCCTGTTACATCAAACATGTATGCATTACTTTTCTTTTCTTTTACCAGCACTGTGGTGATTTTAATACTAAGACTAAGAGTTTGAGTGTGAATGCGATGATTTGGATTCTGTTTCTACTCAACTTGTTCAGCAGCACAGTTACTTCAGGAATCTAGCTTGTGTGTAAAATGTTTTGTGTGTTTTTGTACCTATAGTCGGGGATACTTTTACTTCAATACTTTTTCCACTTACCTCACTGCGCCCACTTTTCCCTCTGTACCAACTTCTGTCTCCGTCCCCATTTCCCTCTCCAACCTTTATACTTCTCTTCATCCCTTATAACCCTTTCCATCTTTATACCCTCGCCGCCCCCACTCCCTTCTTCGTCCCCACTCCCTTCTCCGTCCCCACTCCCTTCTCCGTCCCTGCTTCTCTCTCTCTCTCCCCAATCTGTTCTCCAACCCCATTCCCATGGGTGGGATTCTTCTGGTATATGGCGGAAATCCGGATTCGATTATGGCCTTCCCCCTGCGGGTTAGGGGGAAGAATTTACCCGATGCTCCCCAGCATGTCGTAACAGGCGACTAACGGATTCTGTTTCTCTTTTTACCCTTGTTAAGTGTTTCTTGTATAGAATATAGTCAATTTTTGTAAAGATTTTAGTCAAGCAGTATGTAAGAAATGGTAAGTCCTTTGTACTGGAAACTTGCATTCTCCCAGTAAGGTAGTACATTGTACTACGTTGCAATCCCCTGGAGCAAATTTTTGATTAGTGCTTTTGTGAACAAGAAACAATTGACAAGTGGCTCTATCCCATCTTCCCTCTTTCCCCGTCGCGATATAACCTTCGTGGTTGAAAACGACGTTAAACACCAAATAAAGAAAGAAAGAAGAAGCCCCAAAAAATGTGGTGATTAATTGTCTGTTATGAGCTTAAACTATGGGTATGTCTGTAAGTGTTTCTCTAATTTTGCTTGTTTTTGTGACCTTCGCGTAAAGAATCTTAAACAATCTTTAATCTTACTTCCCTTTATTTATCATATTCTTACGTAAAGGCCAGTATATCTACAACAGCTGTGGTGTGTGTGCGTGTGTGTTGACAGTTGACAGTTTTGTCATTTCAAATGGTATGATTGGGGATGGGCGGTATCTGTTCACATTGTTGTCACGTAGACAGTCCAAGCTTTCTTCTTTCGTTTGCATTGTCATAACGTTCTGTAAAAGACCAGTGTGTTGTTTGTGTGCGCATGTCTGTGTGGTTACCATGTCATTGACTGATATTTCTTCTAACTGTGTAGTGTGTATCTGTTCATTCTGAAGCTATTGATCACTGCATGTTTCTAATATATCTTTACACAAGCTGGACCTCCTATTTGCACAATATGTATAGTTACATATATGACATTTTTGTGTGATATCTACTCATACTCCATGAAGAAAAACTCAGTGGGATTTTGTGTCACGTGACAAAATTATACTCTCTGTTGGTATCAGTCCTCATGTTAGAATTTAATGAAAGAGGTGGTCTGGTAGCGCAGTTGAAGGGCGGTGGCCTTAATTGTGATCTCAAGGTCACGGAATCGAATCCAGCTCCAGAGAAACAAATGTCAAATTTATATGATGACTCAGATGCCATTCATGTTTCATCTCAATATCACGGCCGTGGCATGTTAAAGACCTCAGTTATTGCGCAAGAAGTGCAGGTGGCTGATAACACCTAAACAGGCCCTCACCTAGGTAGTGTGACTCAATATTCATATTTTAGAGACTCAGGTTTTTTTCTCAGAATTAGCAGTAGGTTTTCACAGCAGTGGAATGACAACCATTGCACACTGTGTAAAAGTAATTTTATTTTGTTGAATTGGGTTTTGTGAAGTAGTTGTCTTTTTTCTTTTAGAGTAATGCAAAACTAATCATTGCACATTGCGTAAAACCAGTCAAGTACAACTGTATGTTATTGGGGTGCATTCTTTGAATTGGTGTTTGTGCAATCTGAACCATTTCGCACTGTGTCAAAACTCAAAACAACCGAGCGAAACTGTTTGTGTAAAGTAGTACATTGTACTTACTTTATTTTCTATAATTATTTTGTCTTACTGTACAGTTTTATGTTGTGTTCTAGTGTGTGATTGCTTCACTCTCATTGTGCAGTTGGGTGCTACGTTGTGTTAAGGTATTCAAGGTAATGGTGGGGGACTGATTTGTTCTTTTTCTTGTAGACTGTAAAACTCAGATTGGTTAGGCATATGTGTCAAAAACCCAGGTGTGAATAACACTGAAGTAGCATAATCTGTGGCACTTTTTTTTTTTTTTTAATTTTTTTTTGTAACACTTTCATCCTCAGAATGAGTTTCTTTGCCTTTGTGTGTAGTGATTAAATGGAGGTTTGTACCTTATCCAGTAATGAAAATACAGTGTTGTGATGCCGTGTCCTAGGGTGCATGTGTGTCGGTCCAATTCTATTTCTTGGTACAGTTCCCCGTTCCGCTCACCCCCCTTCCCTCTTTTAAAGACCAACATTGGCGCGTGGCAGATGTAGCTCTAGTTTCTCATCATGGCAACGCTAAATTTAGCTCTGTGGCCTTCTTCCTTTGGATGTTTTGTCTTTAAGACCCTCCAGAACGTGTACATAAGCAGTCTGCTTGTTAACGTTCTTAATGTTGTTATTGTTTGTTGTTGTATCAAAGAAAATGAATAAAACACGCTTAAAACAAGACCCTTAAAAAACCTGAGAAAATTAGGTCTTGAAAAGAAGGGCTTCTTTATCTTGAGATGGAGATCAAATTACACAATGTTACGAACAACATCTGTGAATAGTCATTTCAAGTTTACCTGAAGGAAACTTTAAGTTGTGTTACTTGTGTCTATTTAACATTTTATACTTACACCAACGTTTCTTGATACATTTTCGTCTGACGGGAATTGCAGTTCACTTTCCTTCAGATGTGACCAGGCCTTAATTATTTTCATGATATGAAATGTTGTGTAGATTCACTGTAGGGGTTTGAGTTACAGCAAAGAGTGCAGTTTGATGCTGAGACGAGTGATGTTCCAAGTCATTAAGTTTGAAATTGATTGTGTGAATGATGTGGAGTTGATAACATTAAATGTGAAAACATGGACCAACTGGATGTAGTCTTTTAATTGTCTGGATTTGTTTGTTGTTGATGTTTTTCTTTTTCTTCTTTTTCAGAAGTTTATTTTTGTTGCTTTCAATTGGAAGATGGGAAAGAATCCAGTTAGGATGAAATGTAGCTCACAAAAATATTCGGCTGAATAGTTACAGCACATTTGACGTGAATGCACCGCAACCCCAACCAACTTCCCAACCCGCCCCACCCCTAATTTGGTCGAGTTAACAGGAAATCACTGCACATCTATTCCCAGTTTTGTAAACAATATATATACTTTGTGCAGGATGACTGACAGATTTGCTTTTGAATAATATGCCGTTGATGGTGCTTCATGTCCCACAGGCAAGCAACCTATTGGGAACTTGATTTGATGATAGCTATCAGGGGGAGGGAGTGAGGGGGGACCTGGCCACTACAGGGGAGGTGACAGGGTTATTGATCCGCTATTTGTTTATTACCGGGGTAAGATCCTGATTTTTTCACACAGGTTTGGAATGGGGATGGACCGATAAAGGAGAACATATTTATTCCATAATATGATAAAACTGATTGATAAAACTTTGGACCACCTTTTTTTAAGAGATTAACTCCGGTTCTTAGATGATGGTATATTATACACTTTGTGCAGGGTGATGATGGTTGGTGGGGGTAGAAAACGTTAACTCTCATTCACACGCACACAGGACAGTGACAAAACACAAAAACAACAGACAAACAGAAAAACCCACTGTTTGTGTATATGCCACACAAGTAAGAAAGAGACTAAAAAGCCATCTTAGTTATTATTTGGATTTAAATGACCATCTAAGAAACATGTTACATTTTCCCCATTACAGGGTAAATGAGATAATCATAAAAAAAATATGTGTTAAACATAAGAAGTATTGGTTACAATTCTGGAATTAAATGAATGAGGAACAGGCATGAGTGTTGGTGTAAGGTGTAACGGTAGACAGTCTACCTTAAAAAAAAACGTGTCCAAGCGTTGTGTGCACCCTACCCATTTTAACATTTCACCAAAAATCAATAACAGCTCGGGTCGCTCCAAACTTAGTCAAAAATTATTGCGACACTGAATTTCGCACCCAAATTAAGGCATTAATTACCGTGTTATTTCATTCAAGCAATGACACAGGCTAGTCCTGTAAACACGCTTGATAATCAGTTTTAGGATGAATACCACAGCGATGCCCAGCCATGGCGTGACCGCAGCATGTTTTGAGAGAGCACACGGCGATAACCCTATAGCTGTCAGTACGAATCACATTAAATTTGACTCTTGGTATCTGTATGAACTCTTGGGACTTCCAATTTATTTGGGCTGTTACAATTGAAATGGTGCACGTTCTAAAATCAGTAACAAATATTTTCAAAAACGGTTGATAAGTTCGCAGTTTTCCCCACAAGTCACCTTTGAGTTCTACATTCCCACTTTCATGTGTGATGAGCTGTTTCTACATCTAGTGTGTGCAGTGTGTGTGTGTGACGGTGCGTGCGTGTGTGTGTGTGTTTCACACTGAGTGTGTGTTTGCCACCGTGTGTGTGTGTGTGTCACGGTGCGTGCGGGTGTGTGTCAGTGTTTCACAGTCGGTGCAGTGTGTTTGCCACGGTGTGTGTGTGTGCGTGTGTGTGTGTGTCACGTGCCGGTGTGTGTGTGTGTGCGGTGAGTGTCACTACATGTGTGTGTATGTTTCAGTGTGTGTTTGCCACGGTGTGTGTGTGTGTGTGTGTGACTGAGTGTGTGAGACTGTATGTGCGGATATGGGTTTGATTGTGTGTGATATTGTGTCAGACATTGACACGTACACCCGCACACGCATGTGCACACACCACTGAATCTCTGCTTATTCTGTTACTGTATGCGAGAGAGGGAGAGAGAGAGAGAGAGAGAGAGAGAGAGAGAGAGAGAGAGAGAACGTTTTGAAAGTTTTGAAATTGACACGTAAGCCTACCTGTCAGCAACTGAGTCATGCAGTGTTTGTTATATCGGGATTTTCCGTTTTTACAAAGGCATTGCATGAGGCCAACCGGTGCGGGAAGCATACCATACTCACAGTCGGACACTGTCGATATTCGTACTCAGAACTTGGCCGGATCGACAAAGTGACACACATGTCAAAGTGATTGTGACAACAGTTAACAGCATCTGTTAACAATCACAATGGCGTCAACTGTTGTAGAAGTTATTCCCGTTATTCCCGGTTTTGAAGGTAGGTGTTTTTTAGTTGTGTTTTTTAAAAATTCAGTGATACTTCGTTTCCAGGCAGATGAGTTTGGACGTGTCAGTCTAGATCGAGTGGCTGAAAGCAGCAATGTGCCAATGACAAGACCGTGAGTTTGCCAAAAGGTTATAAATCTCTGTTATGTATGTGTAAGTAAGATATATATGTGTACCATATATACTAAGCTTAAATAACATTGAAATTTTTTCTACCTAGCTCATCTAAAGGCGGCGACAGGCGTTTATATAATTATTTGAACTGACAATCCGTGTGTGTGTGCCACGCCTCTTTTGAGACCTACACACATCTGAGAAAATCGGACTGGGGTAAACTGTGCAGATTTCTGGGAAACTACTGTAGCCTAGGTTGAAAGGGTCGGGGTGGTCTTATACGCGGGGATGGAGGGGGTGGCACTATAATCTATATTGTCAACCACGTGGCAAGACTTTAAAAGAAAGACCCATTGTTGTTTCAAAGTGATATCATTGCGGGTATATGACAAAGTCATTTTAGTCAGTTCGAGTTAGACAACCATGAGTTATCTCAATTTGCTCTTATGCCTGACAACGAAGTTTCCACACAGCATAAAGGCTCTTGATTCGAAGAAACCATCTGAACAGAAAAAAATAGTCTTCAAAGCAAGAAAGCTGCCGATTTGTATTTGTATTTTAAATTTTATTTACTAGTTTAGCATCATTCAGCTAATCAATTTGTTTGGCTCTACCAATAATTTTAAAGTAGATATTCTCAGGTACCCGTGAGTGCTCCCTACCTCTGACACTCCCTTGCTCCTATGTTGGGCTTATAATTATGTTATCACAGTAGATACTCGTGACAATATGACTATATATCTATGCTCAGTACGAATGTTTTTGAACAGGGTGTACATTACAGTACGATACGACCCAGAGCCACGTACTTGGCCCCCATGCCATTATTTCATATATGTCTTGCCACGTGGTCACTTGACAATATAAATTATAGTGCCACCCCTCCCTCACACACACACACACACACACACACACACACACACACACACACACACGGGCATAAACACAATATCACACACATATGCGCACATACACTCACACACATATAGAAGGAAATCTCTTGGCGAATATCGACATTGTTACACTTACAGAAGTGTTGAACGAGTCATTTCAAATGATCACGTTCTAATGTTGGCAAGAGAACATGTTTTCCTTGTTCCTATGTTGAGCCACCCCTTCTTTATTACGGATAGTTTCGAGGTTGACCATGGGCAGCGCCATTTTGTTGTGAAATACGTCATCAGTTTGTGTACACAGGAAGTTGTGACATCCGTCACCCTATGGGAGGGGTGAAGGCAACATTGTTCATCAGTAGAAAGTTGTGAAATCCGTCACCCTATGGGAGGGGTGAAGGCAAAATTGGTCATCACTGAGTTTGTGTAACACAGGAAGTTGTGAAATACGTCACTCTATGGGAGGGGTGACGGCAAAATTGTTCAACAAAAACATCAAAGGCCGAACTGTGCAGGGTTAACCGCAACAAACTCAAACCATTCATCCTACACTGCATTTGAGTGACTTATATACCAACATTTTTATGTCTTATTTTCAGCACAGGTGTTGGAAAAAAATCATGAACCAAAATGTTATTTATTTTCTAATTTAACATTTGTTTTACAAATTTGACCATGGTCTTTCAAACATACAGTGACATTAAACATTGTTATGTTAAAAAAAAAGAAGAAAAAGAAAAGCTTTTGTGCACAAATCAGAAAATACATTGTACATTTTACCTACATGCCAAACAAGAGATCCAAGCAAGTTGCACTGATCTAAAAATATATTTTTAGATCAATGGCAAGTTGTCAATAAAAACAGGCGCTTGCATTTGGATGTGTCCAATGATAGTAGCTTTGGTTGTGATCAATCAGAATAATGTAGGAATAAAAATGTATGACAGTTTGGTATGATGACATGTAGGCCTAATTCACATATGCTGAAATATAAAATCATACATCATATAATATTAATATGGCTCTTGCCATGACCATGAACCCCAAGAAAGGTTTAATGTTATGTAAATCAAAATGCCAAAATCAAGCACCTATTAATCTGGTCTACGGCGCGGGAAGATTGAGGCCTTCGTAAACGTTCAACGTTGGCCAATAATGATTTTAACAATGTTGTGTCGTTTTGTATTATGTTGTATTTTGTTGATCAATTGATAAATATGTCTTCCCAACATATTACAAATCAAACAGAAATAAAGTCTTAGAGAACTACAATAATTATTGTTGCCGTCAAAACCTTGCAAGGCCTCAACCGTTCTCACGAGATCAGTTACATTTTCTCTCTCTCTCTCTCTCTCTCTCTCTCTCTCTCTCTCTCTCTCTCTCTCTCTCTCTCTCTCTCTCTCTCTCTCTCTCTCTCTCTCTCTCTCTCTCTCTCTCTCTCTCTCTCTCTCTCTCTCCGGGCGGGGACGTAGCTCAGTTGGTAGCGCGCTGGCTTTGTAGCCAGTTGGTCGCTATCAGCGTGGGTTCGATCCCCACGTTCGGCGAGAGATTTATTTCTCGGAGTCAACTTTGTGCAGACTCTCTTCGGTGTCCGAACACCCCCGTGTGCACACATGCGCACGAAAAAGATCCCACGTTCACAGCGAAAGTCTCAGGGCTTGGAAAACACGAAGACACGCATGCATCATCTTTCGTCTCCGATTATCATGATCGTATTTCGATACTTTGACGAGACAAACCCAATGCTGGTGTGTCGAAGAAGACAGCCACAGCGGCCTTGCGGTTCGAATCAAAGTATCACACCATATCTTCAACGTATTACCAATACCTGTCCCAATATAGACCGGTTGGTCTAAGAGGACGTTAAACCCTAATAGTGAGTGAGTCTCTCTCTCTCTCTCTCTCTCTCTCTCTCTCTCTCTCTCTCTCTCTCTCTCTCTCTCTCTCTCTCTCTCTCTCTCTGTATGTATGTCTTTATCTGTGTCTCCCTCTGAGTCTCTCCGCTTCTGTCTTTCTATGTCTGTCTCTGTCTATGTGTGTGTGTGTGTCTCTCTCTCTCTCAGTCTCTCTCTCGCTCTCGGTCTCGCTTTCTCTCTCTCTCATCTGACTCTTGGCACACAGGTCAAAGCAGAGGTTAACTTGAGTGCACGTGTACCTAGGAGGGGGGGTGATTTCTTGAATTAGCTGAGGGCGGAAGGAAATCGCTCACCTTCCACGTCCAAAACGTAGTGATATTGACACGCCAGATTAGTGCGGTAGCGTATTGTGCTAAGCAGGAAAGCGCGCTTTTCTGCCGGTATTCTTGTTAACTTCGCAATTTCCGGAAAACATCCACTTTCACTTTGAGACTGTTCTGTTTACATTCGACACTATCAAAACCACTTTGCAATACTGAAATAATTTTTTCTGTGTTCGAAAGCTACAGCCAATCGTTATTATGTCCCCGCCTTAGGTACAGTTTTATAACATTATTGGCACATGTAAACAATAGGAATTAATTAATGAACGCTACGAAAAGGGCAGTCTTTAACCTCCCTGTTGTCACTCAGCATTTTTTTTTAAATTCTCATCCACACTTTCAACACTTCCCCCACCCGCCCTCCCTATCTCAGATGTAATTTGTAAATGACGTTTTCAGCCTTCAATCCACTATTTAACATAGTAAGTCAAGCTTTTCAAACCTTATTAATAATTGCTTTGATGTTTTGCTGATGTTCAGTTTATTATTTAATAAAGATCTCATGGTTCAAAATTTCATATTGTTTTTTTCAAAAACGTGCGTGTGTTTCATTTCAAACTAACCTCACTGATGTGAACTCCATTATTACTGTCACATCTGTTTTACAAATTACACCCATAATCCAAACCAACGCGCAAACACACACACACAAACCACAACTACACACACTGGTATGTACTCGTTACCATTAGCCAACGCTCGTCACAACACTGTCAGTCTCAAGTCTAAATAATAATAGTATAAATCATAACTAATTTTCTTCACATCATCATAGACATAATGTTGCTTCACATGTTCTTTGTACAATCGTTGGTTTTCACAATAAATATTGCATTACTGTAATTGTCTTCTTTTTCTTTAACAATATCTTTCCAAAAACAAAACTCAAAGACCACACAAGCTATTGCAATCTCTGGTCTCTCTTCCTGGGTACAATGCTACTAAAGACTTATATTCAAATGCTTACATTTCCATGCTACCCACATTGTCAAAATACCAATAATTATTCAAAACAAATGTTAACTACTACCTAACTTCATTTCAGACCCACACCCATTATTATACACACATTTCACATTTAAACCATTAGTCGGCCCCCTGTCGATATTTATCGACTAAGTTCCTTGTACGCTCTTCGGAGAGAAACAAAGCCGACCCATTGTACGGATGTGTGTGTGTGTGTGTGTGTGTGTGTGTGTGTGTGTGTGTTTGCGGTGTGTGTGTGGTCGTTGTGTGTGTGTGTGTGTGTGTGTGTGTGTGCGCGCGCGTGCGTGCGTGTGTGTGTGTGTGTGTGTGTGTGTGTGATTGTGTGATGTGTGTGTGTGTGTGTGTGTGTGCGTGCGCGTGCGTGCCGCGCGTTACGTTAGTGTGTGCCTACAATTGTGTGTATATACATTTACATTTATTTTACAGATGACAGCGACGAGTCAGCACCGAATCTTACAGCAAGGGCCGTAGCCGAAGATGAAGCTCGCCCCATGCTTCAAAGCTACATTTTTGAAGAGTTAGAAAGAGACGGTGTCACGGACCCTGAAATACTGTCACAACTCCGTGCCCCTCGGCGAAAGCTAGAAGGTATGGCCGGTCACTTCCTTTTGTGTATCAGTGTTGGTTTTCAGACAAACTGGGACTTGGTCGGTCGTATACTAGTGGGGTAGGTGGTGGGTGGGTGGGGGTGGGGGGGGGGGGGGGGGGGGAGAGAGGCGTGTGAGGGTTGGGCGATGTTAATTCTGTCTTGGGCCGGGGCAACATTAATTTTGTATTGTTTACTTCTATAGTAAGCTTACACATCATACAAAAAAAATAAAAACTAGGCAAATGTGCTTGTGTACACATCTTTGTGATTAAACCGTTTATGTCAAAATATGACCAGATAGGCCATTCATTCTCACACCATATTCAGCAAACAGATTTATTTCACACGAGATATAGTGTCTAAAGAGTCGGACAGACAACGCAAACATCCCAAAATATCAAATTGAGAAAAGCAAAGCTTAAAGGCACAGTAAGCCTCCCGTAAACCATCACAGATACTGTCAGGCTTTTACACACAGTACAAACACCCTTCCATTTGAACGCTCACCAAATGGGAACATCCTAGGTGCCCTACGAACGTAAAGAGCGAGCAATTTTCAAAGAATTTATTTTTGCGTGGTTTATCTTACCCCTGAGCCATCGTGAACCCGTGTGATCCAGTTTCCCTCTGCATTTTCGAAAATTTAATTTTGATCATAATTAATTTTGTATATTTTTAATTTTCAGAGCTTGTTTTTAATCCAAATATAACATATTTATATGTTTTTGGAATCAGAAAATGATGAAGAATAAGATGAACGTAAATTTGGATCGTTTTATTAAAAAAAAATAATTACAATTTTCAGATTTTTAATGACCAAAGTCATTAATTAATTTTTAAGCCACCAAACTGAAATGCAATACCGAAGTCCGGCCTTCGTCGAAGATTGCTTGGCCAAAATTTCAATCAATTTGATTGAAAAATGAGGGTGTGACAGTGCCGCCTCAACTTTTACAAAAAGCCGGATATGACGTCATCAAAGACATTTATCGAAAAAATGAAAAAAACCGTCTGGGGATATCATAACCCAGGAACTCTCATGTCAAATTTCATAAAGATCGGTCCAGTAGTTTACTCTGAATCGCTCTACACACACACAGAGACAGACAGACACACACACACACACACACACACACACACACACACACATACACCACGGCCCTCGTCTCGATTCCCCCCTCTACGTCAAAACTTGACTAAATGTAAAAATAGCGTGCTTAAAGAGCGATAACAGTTTCGAATAGTACTAAATTTCATGTTATTTCTTAAAATGAATGAATGTTATGAGGATATCAATACAAGAGTAATTTTCAACGACTAGACTCTATCACGTCGCGGCCAGCAATTTTGAGTCAACACATGTGAACGCTCACTGCTGACACGCATGCGAGCAGATTCCAGACACTTTAATTTGTTCTCGTTTAAATCAGTGATCTGCGAGCTGTGGGGGTACTTTTATGTGTCTATGTGTTCTGACAGTGTGTTTGTATGTGATGTTATTTCGTACACGAGGCAAAATAAAAATTTCTGTTTGTTGCATTCAGATAATAAAGTGTAATTGAATTGAATTGAATTGAATATTATTTTAAGGAAGGAACCTTGCTTTTGCGAATTTGATTTTTTATTTCGGGAGTGTCTGTGTTGTCCGTTTCACTATGTAGACACTGCCTCATGTAATGTCTATCTGTTCTCTGAAAATTGTGGGGAAATGCATGGCCTGTCAGTCTAGTCACACAACTAACGGTTTTAACA
>NC_090251.1:36915636-36925823 GCF_037325665.1 Littorina saxatilis | reverse complement strand
TTCACAATGTGTCAATGACCGTAGTCCGCTGCTAGTGCAAAAGGCAGTGAAAGTGACGAGCCTGTTCAGCGCGGTAGCGGTTGCACCTGTGCTGCATAGCACGCTTTACTGTACCTCTGTTCGTTTTAACTTTCTGAGCGTGTTTTTAATCCAAACATATCATATCTATATGGGTGCGTCTCAGAAACTGATCCTTTTGTGTGTGCCATAATCAAATTAGCCCACAATTGAAACATACTGAATTTTAAATCATGATATTGGTATTTTTGAGAAGTAAAATGAATAAAGAAATAGTACAAACAAAATTGAGTATTTTGCATGATTATTATGAAGATTGTTTTGCGAAAGAAATGATTGGATGCGTGAAAAATGGAGGTCTGATCTGTGACATGAACCATCAACTAGTTTTGCACCTCACTACAAGAATCGTTTAGAATGTCCAAGGACTGCTATTCTTGTTATGTGTGTTTGGTTTAAGTGTACTTGACAGTTGAAATGTTATTTTGTCCACAGAATTGTTTTTTTAAACGAAATTAATCGCTTGAAAGTTTGCCATCACTGTCGTAACATAGGTTTCCGCACGCGTGCAACAGCAACAAGTCCTAAATTTGAACTTTAGAATTTGCATATTCATCTTCAACACGATCTAGACATGAAAGGGCATAGAACATCGCTAAGCTAAATGTTATTTAAGTATTATTTTCTCAAAATTGCATCTGCAAACTAAGTTGAAAGTTGCGCAATATGACATGCTTCTTCAAAATTCAGTTACGATGGTGAACGGTTTTGCAAATAATGTTCAGAGTTTTGAAGAAAGATTAGAACTATTTTGCGCGTAGTGACTTAGAGGTGCGGGTGACTACGCATGCGCAGTTACAGAGAGAAATAGTTCAGCTTCCAGCAGCGAAGAAAGATTTCGAGAATGTTTCCGAAGTCTGTGATTTTGTTACGACAGTGATCAACACCCCAGGTTCTTGAGAAAAGGTGAGTTTTTGCTGCTATGATATTCTATGAAGTGAAAAATTAGGCTAAACATTTGTTAATAATAGTTTTTCTTTCGATTTCACCTAGTCAAAACTTGACTAAATGTTTTAACATAGAGGGGGAATCGAAACGAGGGTCGTGGTGTATGTGTGTGTGTGTGTCTGTCTGTCTGTGCGTGTGTGTGTGTGTAGAGCGATTCAGACTAAACTACTTGACCGATCTTTATGAAATTTGACATGAGAGTTCCTGGGTATGATATCCCCGGACGTTTTTTTCTTTTTTTCGACAAATACTTTTGATGACGTCATATCCGGCTTTTTGTAAAAGTTGAGGCGGCACTGTCACACCCTCATTTTTCAATTAAATTGATTGAAATTTTTGTAAAGCAATCTTCGACGAAGGCCGGACTTCGGTATTGCATTTCAGCTTGGTGGCTTAAAAATTAATTAATGACTTTGGCCATTAAAAATCTGAAAATTGTAATAATTTTTTTTTTTTTATATATAAAACGATCCACATTTACGTTCATCTTATTTTACATCATTTCCTGATTCCCAAAACATATAAATATGTTATATTTTGATTAAAAACAAGCTCTGAAAATTAAAAATATAAAAAATTATGATCAAAATTAAATTTCCGAAATCCATTTAAAGGAACGGTAAGTGTCAATGTTTTCTTTAATTGTAAAAGTTGTATGTTCAATGGAATGGTAAGTCTGAACAAAATAATTACTTTATTTTGTTTTTAGCCAGTGAATGTGGATGCATCAAAATCTTGATAGACATTAAACAAATTCATGTTAGTGAAACTAGTACACATATTGCATCAATCTTTGGTTGAAATCGCTGGTACTTGCATGTTTCAGGTGCAAGAGATTCGACCTGATGAACTGGTGGTACCGTTCCTTCGAAGGAAACCGGAGGGGAACTACTATTGCTTTCCAGGGATCGATGATATTTCCTTAGTCCCTGCATCTGATGCAACCATGATTCGTGACCCCACCTTCAATGCCAGGGGGCATTATTTCTTTTAAAATAAATTAATTAACTGCAAGTGGCAACTGTTCTATATGTAACCAATGCCTTTGGTTTATTGTCTTAACAATTGAATGAACCACTTTTGAACATTTGCATTCTTCATGTCAAACCTTATAATACATGTCTGGTTGTTCGTTTCCGAGTTACGTCGGTGATGAACTTTTCATTAATGTTTCTCTTTTTTGGGGCAAAGTTTTCTTGATTTTGTCCAGCTTTTTTTCTTTCTGTTCCTGTTTTAGTGTTTGGCATTTTACCTAAGAAGAATCTGGTTGCAAAATCAGCTTCATTTAGTAAAGTTTGTGGGAAAAAGCATAACCGTTTCTTTGTTACAAAAGTGATGTTTCCATGTTACATCGGTGACCATTTTGCATTCTTTTGGGATAACTTTCTAACATTTTGTCTTAGAGCAACAAATCTTTGTATATATGCTATTGTGAAGGTTAAATGTCAATAAGACTGAATGAATGCCATGTATCAACATGTTCTGATCAGGATATCATTAATTAATTTTCATTTTTGTATTGAAATTTTGACGAATGCATGGAACATTGAAAAAAACATTATTTTGTTGTTTGCATGTAGTCATTTCATATTGAACTCTATAATGGCTTGTGATTCAACAATAATAACTGAATAAAAGTCGTTTTCAGCCTTATAAATGCAGTTTTTTTGTCTTTTATTTTTTCCATGTTACACGGGTGATTTTGCACACATGGTCCAAATAATGCTCAACATATGGCAAACTAAAGGCAATGTTATATTTTTTCTTGTTTAAACTGAAAAGGTACAACCTGAAAAGTGTGTAAATAGTATTATCAAAGTTTTCTGGGAAGATTTTACTTTTGGTGATAATGTCACAAACAGAGGACGAGATTCTGAGACGCACCCATATGTTTTTGGAATCAGGAACCGACAAGGAATAAGATGAAAGTGTTTTTAAATTGATTTCGAAAATTTAATTTTGATCATAATTTGTATATTTTTAATTTTCAGAGCTTGTTTTTAATCCAAATATAACATATTTATATGTTTTTGGAATCAGAAAATGATGAAGAATAAGATGAACGTAAATTTGGATCGTTTTATTAAAAGATAAAAATAAAATACAATTTTCAGATTTTTAATGACCAAAGTCATTAATTAATTTTTAAGCCACCAAACTGAAATGCAATACCGAAGTCCGGCCTTCGTCGAAGATTGCTTGGCCAAAATTTCAATCAATTTGATTGAAAAATGAGGGTGTGACAGTGCCGCCTCAACTTTTACAAAAAGCCGGATATGACGTCATCAAAGACATTTATCGAAAAAATGAAAAAAAACGTCTGGGGATATCATAACCCAGGAACTCTCATGTCGAATTTCATAAAGATCGGTCCAGTAGTTTACTCTGAATCGCTCTACACACACACAGAGACAGACAGACAGACAGACACACACACACACACATACACCACAACCCTCGTCTCGATTCCCCCCTCTACGTTAAAACATTCAGTCAAAACTTGACTAAATGTAAAAATAGCGTGCTTAAAGAGCGATAACAGTTTCGAATAGTACTAAATTTCATGTTATTTCTTAAAATGAATGAATTAATGTTATGAGGATATCAATACAAGAGTAATTTTCAACGACTCGACTCTATCACGTCGCGGCCAGCAATTTTGAGTCAACACATGTGAACGCTCACTGCTGACACGCATGCGAGCAGATTCCAGACACTTTTGTTCTCGTTTAAATCAGTGATCTGCGAGCTGAGGGGGCACTTTTATGTGTCTATATGTTCTGAGAGTGTGTTTGTATGTAGAGGTTACATGCCGAGTCTCAGTGATTATCAAAAATAATGGTCGAAGTTAGCGGATCATGAAAAATGCGAGCTTTAGCGAGCTTTTTCATGACCGCGAACTGAGACCATTATTTTTGATAATCACTGAGACGAGGTGTGTAACCTCTTTATTCCTCCTTTCTTCAGTTATTCAAAGAAAAGAGGAGGTTTTTTGCGAAAGTTTGATCGAATCCTATTCACTCAACCAGTCAACCTGCGCAGGCGATCGATTAATGCGCGGTTGTATAGTTCCGTGCAAATCATTCCATTCTGTTAACACTTCTTGTCAGTTTTCCTATTTTGGACTAAAATCAAGTACACAGATATGCTGTTATTCTGCTGTGGCGGCAAAGGCAGATATTGTGTGTTCTGTATATGTTTTGGTATCGGTTAGGATAATGTTCTTTCGTCAAATGGGACTAGCAGACGAACTTTTGCACCCGTGTTCCAACGTTAAAAACTGTATGAAGTTAAGTTTTCTGGGGAAAATAGTGTATGAAACCGCTTTATGTTGTTTAAATTGATGAGATGTGTGCATTTGGTTGCGTGTGATCTGTTTATTAAATGAAATATTGTTGAAAACTGACCGTCGGATTGCAGTCTGTTGTCGAAGAAACTGAGTGAAAAGAAGGGGAACTACTCTTGTCGCTAGACAAAGTATGAGTTACTTGCCTTGGGAAATTGCTTGTCGATGAACGTCTGATCTAGATTCAGAAAACAACCGAACTCATGGATTTTATATGGAGATTCATGTGTTCAGGCCTGTAGTTGTTAATTTAAATGCGGTATGTTTGTATTGTTTGCTCCAGAGATGTATACTTCGTACATTAGAGCGTTCGGAACTTTTCAGTCGCAAAAAGTAGTACCGAAACAGAACAGCTTCTCAACCCATTGCACTATCGAGGATTCAGGCTGTTGCTGGGTCGTTATTTGTTTGGTTGCTGGGTCATTATCGAAAAATAACTACCCCTACAAGTTTACAGAGGTAAAGAAGCAGAGGGGGGAATAAGTGATGTTATTTCGTACACGAGGCAAAATAAAAATTTCTGTTTGTTGCATTCAGATAATAAAGTGTAATTGAATTGAATTGAATTGAATATTATTTTAAGGAAGGAACCTTGCTTTTGCGAATTTGATGTTTTATTTCGGGAGTGTCTGTGTTGTCCGTTTCACTATGTAGACACTGCCTCATGTAATGTCTATCTGTTCTCTGAAAATTGTGGGGAAATGCATGGCCTGTCTAGTCACACAACTAACGGTTTTAACATAAACGGTCTGATCACAAAGATCTCCTTCACACAAACGCATCTGCCTATTTTTCTGAAATGTTATGGCGGGTAGTATATATATATATAAACCAGTTGCACGTACGTACTATTGTCGCACTTTCTTGTTTTCTTCGCGAGCAATGTTTATTTTTACACAGAAGGTCGAGTTATTATCATTAAGGGCGAGGTACGGAAATAATGATATGGGGATGGTCCACGTAACCCCCCCCCCCCCACCCCCACCCCCCCACCCCCCTCTGCGGTCTCGAACAGCTTTAACTAATGTAGAGACTGACGATAAACAATTATAACCACCCCCCTTCCCCTCGACGCCCACGACCGCCTCTTTATTTCTTTATTGGTTAATATATATTCTTTCCGTATATAATTATATGATGCAGCGGAGTTGGCGAAGTCACTTCGTTTGGCAGGGGACAGATTAAGCAGAGATCCACACTTCCAAAGGTAACTCTCTCTCTCTCTCTCTCTCTCTCTCTCTCTCTCTCTCTCTCTCTCTCTCTCTTTCTCTCTTTCTCCCTCTCTCTCTCTTTCTCTCTTTCTCTCTCCCTCTCTCTCTCTCTCTCTCTTTCTCTCTCTCTCTCTCTATCTTTCTTTCTCTCTCTCGCTCTCTCTCTCTATTTTTTTCTCTCTCTCTCAGTTTCTCTCTCTCTCTCTCGCTCTCTCTCTCTCTCCCTCTCTCTCTCTCTCTCTCTCTCTCTCTCTCTCCCCTCCCCCTCTTCTCTTTACCATTTACATTAATGTCCTACCCCTACATATACATACGCAGCAACTGTGAACTTTTCGCCGACGATACCACTATATACACACTTCCCAGCCAAATGTGAAGGAATTGTCAACAAAACTTCAAGAGAGCCACAACCCAACAGCTGCCCTTTAATGAGCTTTTAACGTGGACTGAGTTAAACCACTTGGCTCTTAATCCAGACAAAACAAAAAGCATGCTTATAACTACCAGACAAAAACGTTTAAACTTAAAATCTAAACTTCCACCGTTAAGGATTGATAATCACACTGTTGAAGAAGTTACTAACCACAAAGTTCTAGGTGCCATTCTTGATAACGATTTATCGTGGACTGATCACGTTACAGGAGTATGTAAAGTACTTTCCAAGGGGCTTTACTTGTTGTCCAGAATAAATCACTTATTTCTTTAACAGACATGGCAGGCAGCTCTTCTTTGACGCGCACATTCAATCAAACATTTAAAGACAGATATTTTTCATTCCTTAGTCATGGTACATTTCGTTCTCATTTAGCCTGAACGTATTAATATTTCTAATGCCTTGTTTGAGTATACCTTTCACACGTTTTTGTAGATAATCGTTCTTCATTGATTTTATGGCATGTCATGTAAATGTGCCAAATGGTTATTACTTGCACGTAGTTGTCTCTTTTATACTATTCCTCAATTCACGAAGACGTTTTACGCGCCTTTGCTTGTACGAAACTTGTCTTCATTCTGCATTAAATAATAATGTTTTATGTTTGTTTGTGTGAATTGTTTTGTTAATTTGTTTGGTTGCTTGTGTTTGTTTGTTTATGTGTTTGTTTGTTTGTTTGTTTTGTTTTGTTGTTTGTGTCTTTTTTGTTGTGTGTGTGTGTGTGTGTGTTTGTGCGTGCGTGTATGTGCGTGTGTGTGTGTGTGTGTGTGTGTGTGGGGGGGGTGGGGGGTGGAGGGCGATGGGAGGCCGTGCGTGCGTGTGTGTGTGAGTGTGTGTGTCTGTGTGTGTGTCTGTGTCTGTGTCTGTGTCTGTTCTTTGGTGTGTGTGTGTGTGTGTGTGTGTGTGTGTCTGTGTGTGTGTTTGTGTGTGTGTTTGTGTGTCTGTGTCTGTGTAGGTGTGCGTTCTTCGGATGTACGTGAGTGCGTGTGTATGTGTGTGATGTATCTGTGTATGAGTATGTGTTGTACTTTATGAAAGTGTTAATTATTTGCCGTCGCTGGAATTATTCCTTTTGACGCAGTCTAATTAGATTGATAATCTCTGCATCTACACTCCTGCAGAGTGGTCAGCCAAGTTCCGGATGGATGCACGAAGCAAATGTTTATCGACGTTGCTGCAGAACTGTTCGAAGATGGTGTCTTTAATTTTGGAAGAATTGCAGCACTCTTCTTTTTTGCTCTCCTCGTCATTAAGAAAGTGAGTTCAAATACTGCTTCCATGTCTTTTGTCTTCAAAAATATAGTTTCGCTTTTTCTTGTATTACTGAGTTGGTTTATGTTTAAGTCTTTGTCGATAATGCGGACCCAACAACTTGACTTAATATAAAAATGAATAAATAACACATTTAAAAAAGAACAAAAAGTGTGTGTGTGTGTGTGTGTGTGTGTGTGGGGGGGGTTGTTGTAGAAGAAAGATGTAGACCAAAGAGCTACAGTGCCTATTGTGGACATCAGAACCTTTTTGGTATCGATTGCAGCAGAATTGCATATTACAACCAGGGCTGGATCTAGGGCGGGGGGTGGGTGTCTTTTCTTCCGTAAGCCCCCCCCCCCCCCCCCTGTTAACCGGTTAATGCAGCTTTTTCTAAAGAGAGACCCAAAATGCCCCTTTCAAATGCTAAATTTCAACAGCAGGAAGGAGGCAAGACCAGTCCTTGTACTCGGCCGGACCCGTGCTTCATTGTGGAAGCCCCAACCTCTCATGTACGCTAGATCCAGCCCTGCCACAAGATCTCCTATATCAGAGAACTGTCGTGTGGCGTGCAGGTCGAGAGGAGCTGAAGGCTCATTCAAAGAGAACTGAACTGAAAAGGACTGATATGATTTTGCGGACTGCAAGGTTTTAACCGTGGGAGGGTATCGGCATGAAATGGAGAAGAGTTTTTAAACTCCAATGCAAAAGAGAAAATCATATTTCTCTGGTTGGTTTTCCGCTTAGAAAAGAATCTTAGCGTGATTCTCATGCATGTATTAACGTGTTTTTATTTATCATTTAAACACGCGCCCATGGAGAGCGGGAATTCTTTGTAATATTATTTTGGCAATGCAAAAAACAAAAACAAAATAAAAACATGTATGATCTTCTGACAGATGCCAATCTAGTGCTAGTGGCGAAAAGTATAAATTTTTCTTATGTGGTACAGAATCTGGGACATCTCGGGGTTTTCGTTGACTGGACCATTGACTTTTTTCGTGAAAGAGTTGCTCCTTGGATCGTGGGCAGAGGAGGCTGGGTAAGCTTGCTTTTACTGAGTACAGCCTGTCCAAAGATTGTTGAGAATTTTTGTGCCTGACTTTAAACAATGTTTTATAGAGTAATACCGAACAAAGTAACAGAGACTTATATACCCAAGTAATAGAAATGTTACCAAGGGCTCGAATTAAAAGACATTCGATTTTGTAAAGTTATTTCCCTCTGGCTATGCCAGTTGCAAATGAAGGGTTTACTGTAACAAATGTGAATTTCTGACAACTTCAAATGGAGGATTTTTAGAAACGAAGATCAAAAGTAAAGCTACAGACATCCTTCTTCTTAGGGAAGTCTACAGTGTGTATAGATTTTGTTATGATACGCGCGCATGACAAGAAAAAAATGACCTTTTACTTTATGCCAAGACCAAACCAAGAAATTGAGATAATTAGCAGTTAATTGAGTATGATAATGAATCGTAGTTGCATGCAGAATAAAAATCCCAACGAAAATAAAGAGGTCACGGCGGAAGTACAAGTAAAAACGAGCAATTTTATAAATTCCATGTCATGAGATTTTATGCACAACTTGTTTTCGGTTGTTCACTGTAGCCTTCAAAATCAGTAACTGTGTAAAACAGTGGTTTAAAAAAAAAGATCCCTGCGGATTTTTCTTATCGTCATCAGCATCTTGAGATCAATGTCAAATTGAGAATAGGGAAAATGAAATAAATGGTATTATTTAATTGTTTGTTCAATTAGAAAAAGTAATCTTCTTTCATTTGATACCAGGAACTTCCCTATGCACGGGATTTTTCTGTCCCAAAAGCGGAATAGTATTTCTCAACAATTTTTGAACAAGGTGCACTTTATTTACTTGGCCCTTTCCAATTTCATTTATATCGTTGCTTTTGTGCCTGTTTGTTGTATGTCTTGTTTGCATATTTGAGAGATTTTGACCAACTTCTGAAATAATTGTTTGTTTTATTCCATCAAATAAACTTCATTATTTTAGGCGTGTATTGTTTAAGAGGAAAGCTTTGGTTTTATATGTTCCACAACTGGGCTTCAATTAAAGTGAAACTATTTGATCAGGTTAAGCTTGCCTGTCAATCTTGCTCTGAAACAAAAATATACTTGATTTTCCAAAGGGAAAGCGATCAAATTGACTGTTGTGCAAGCTAGCTAAATGTAGTATCTGTGACTACATCTGACAGGCTATAATTATAGGACCTGTTTGGTTTGCGTATCGGCGGAAGACTGTCTTGCAGCCTGGTGTTCATTGTAGCTGTTTTACTTGTCTGTCTCTTTTTTTCAAGATATTGCATTGTTGTGCGATCTATATATTCTATATTCGTTGTTTTTGCTTTTGGTCGCTTCAAAGACGTATGGGTCGATGATCTCCTACCGCTGATTGTTTTGTTTTGAATTAAACAATAACATTCCTTTTCCTGTTTTTGAGTCTGAAGTGTTTTACTGTTGTTACCAGGACCGCCATGGATCTTCCTGGAAGTGGAAGGCGTTTCAGTATGGCATGACTGGAGTGACGGTAGTGGTGGTTTCTGTGGCTATTTACGTTAGAAGACAATGAATAACTATAATGACCACACTTGAACATATTTCACAATATTTAAATTTAATAACCTTCTGTTTTAACCAAATCAGGTGCCTGGATGCTTCCTGTGTAGAGTCAGTCGTTTTTGTGTTGTAGCCTGAGTAATTATTTAATTGTACACGCTGGAGATGAACAGTTTCGAAGTTATTCGTAGTAAAATAAGGTTATCCATGACTGATTTTAATCAACGCCTAGTCAAATCCAAAAACAACAATTTAAATCAACACCTTGTCGACAGGCACTTAACTAATTCTTCAGCGTGTGCCTGTGGTTATACGCATCGGAAGACACACCGCTACACTTTTTA